>NC_047586.1:2482500-2617500 GCF_011004845.1 Esox lucius | reverse complement strand
TCTCAATTTAGCAGTGCCAAAGGTCAGGTTGTGATCAGCAAAGACCTTCCCTTCCGGCTGGAACTAGAGACTGTTAAGTGAGGACAGTATGGTTATTGTCTGATCTTGGCAGAAATTGAGTCATTTTTGTGTGTTATTGGCATCTATACGAAAACTTGACATGTTCTGTTTGCTAAAGAATTTGGAACTCACCCTGAAGGCTTTTGGCTAGGATGAACACATTTCTTTTCTGACATTGCACAGTATGTTTTTCAAGCCTAGGTGAGTTTAACAATTATGTTCTGTGTTGTCTGATAGTGTTCTCTGTAAATAGATCATTTTTATGTTGTTGTTAAATTCATTTTAATTGTTTACTTCATATTTCTTTTATTGATTATAAGCCCATCTGGGATGGGATAGATCTTATCTGTACGGCATATTATTTTTTTGTAGATTCACAGCTAGCATCTGAACTTCCCTAAACCATTACACAAGCCATTTTGCCAATGCAGCTAGCTAGAGAATAGCTAGTAGCTAACATCCTGATAGTCTTACATTTAAATTTAGATAATTTATCAGAGGCTGTTATGTTGAGAAACCTGATCGGTATAGCTCAAGACGGGAAATGATGTGGGGCAGAGGCTTCTGCCAAACCAGTTTAGGCTCAGTGTGAAATATATCTGTTAAAAAATATACTACTTCTGAAATAACTGACTATCATAGAGCACTTCTATCAGTCTTGTACTCATCGAAAGCCTTTGTTGAATTGTGTGTGTGTGTAGTCCTCCACGACCAGTTCAGAGCAGCCCCAATGAGGCCATGCTGCTGTCTTCAGGAGCCCCCACTCCCCAGAGGTAACAACTGTCTGTCTCTATCGCTGCCTCTAACTCTGACCTGCCTCTAACTCTGACCTGCCTCTAACTCTGACCTGCTTCTAATTCTAATCTGTCATTATTCCACTACTCCAATTCTCTGCCTGTAACTCTTGCTTCTAATTCTGTTTCTTTTTTTATTTTTTTACATTAATCTGCCTCTAACTCTCTGCCACTAACTCTCTGCCTCTAACTCTCTGCCTGGCTTCGTGTGTATTTGTGTTGTAGGTTGGCTGCAGCTCAACGTCTGAACGAGGAACATGCTCTGATTGCTGCCTACGTCACCAAGTTACAGAGTGGTCCTACCACCCGGTGAGAAACGAACCGCTAACCTTAACCCTGTGTCACCAAGCTTACATCATAGGTGATGCCAATTGGACTGCTTGGCCAGGGGAAGGGGGAGGCATGGTCAGCAGGTCAGGGGTTAGCAGGTCAGAGGTAGCGGAGGCATGGTCGGGCAGGTCTGGGGAGGGGGGAGGCATGGTCAGTCAGTCAGGGTAGGGGGGAGGCATGGTCAGCAGGTCAGGGGTCAGCAGGTCAGGGGAGTGGGGGAGAGCCCATTTGCTGCTCTGTCGGGACAAACTGTAGACTTTCAGTGAACTTCAGCTTGAAGGCAGTGAAGTGAGCGGAGGATCTGGGACATGTGAAGTCACTCCCATTGGTCCTGTCGCTGATGTCCCATGTCCTAATTAGTCTCTGATTTACAAGTTAGAGGACTAAACAAACTGAAGTTTTTGAGAACCTCCAGAACTGGGGTTGAATAGCTCTTTCTTAAAATGTTGTCTAACTTAATGGTAACAATACCTCTTTCTTTTTCTGTGTGTGTGTGTGTATATGTGTGGGTTGGACAGTCCCAGTAAGCAGGATGAGGAGCACAGACTGATAGCCCGTTACGCTGCTCGGCTAGCAGACACAGACAACACAGTAAGATGAAACACAGACAACCGTGAGATGAAACACACAGACAACAGTAAGATGAAACACACACAGACAACAGTAAGATGAAACACAGACAACACAGTAAGATGAAACACACACAGAGAACAGTAAGATGAAACACAGACAAAACAGTAAGATGAAACACACATACACCAAACATTTTTGAATATATTGTGTGTGATATTGTGTGTGTGTGTGTTACAGGAGGGGTCTACAGCAGTCGGAGGGTTAACCTTTGATGCAAACAAACAACAGCGACTCCTCATCACCCAGCTGGAGAACAAGAACAGGTACCCATACACACCTGGCTCCTATCCATCCATACACACCTGGCTCCTATCCATCCATACACACCTGGCTCCTATCCATCCATACACACTTGGCTCCTATCCATCCATACACACCTGGCTCCTATCCATCCATACACACCTGGCTCCTATCCATCCATACACACCTGGTTCCTGTCCATACATACACACCAGGTTCCTATCCACTCATACAAACCTGGTTCTTATTAGTGCTGTGCCAATACAACTATTTAATGTAAAATCGCGATTTATTTTTTCACAATATTGTATAGGTATTCTAATCTCTAGAATCGATCTTTATTTTTTACGCCGTCGACAGCCGTCTTTTAAATTACTGTAGTGGCCGCTGAACGGGCGTGTTTCTTTGACAATAATATTTGTGTATATATCACAAAATGTACCTGATAAAAGCCTGTTACTGTATTCCTATGGATGTCGTCATTAATAAGAAACTAGAAAGGGTTGTGCTGTCATTTGACTTTTTTGTTTGTTTTATTAAGTTATTTACTCAGAAATGCTCGCGCCAAAGCGGCCACGACTTTGTACGTTAGAAGTGATTGTTTCTGTGTTGTTTGGTGATACGAGGTTAGAAACGTCCTTGAAAGCAATAATGACGTCGAGGTGAGTAACTAATAAACTGTGGATATAAGTTTAGTCTTGTTCATATTTCATGCTGTGATGTTGGTAATATCTTTTAGATGACAACTGCGACCCTGTCGTGATAACTTGACAGACAAGCACATCAGCTGTGGAGCTTGCTCGGTCTTGTAATGGAAAGCGTAGCAGCAGTTGTGCAGTCGGCTGACTAGTTGGTTGTTTTCTCGCGTTTGTTTCCGATTTCATTCAAATATGGAAAATGCCATTGCTAACTAGACTACTCATTGTCGGGTTTGTTTCGTAATTCAGACTAAAATAAAAGTGTCTGCCCGCAAATGTGTTTCGCTTGTGCTGCAAAAAGCTGTCACTTTCACTAGCTAGGAAAGAGTGGAGGCGGTTCTGTTGTGTCTCGCTGACGACGTCACTTGATCTAGATGATGTCCTACATCTGCCAAAAGACGTGACACATTTCTTGAGATTTGCCTTATGCTTACTTTATTATGATCACATTAGCTGTATGGACCTAATTTGACTGCTGGCTCTATCTCGTCGCAGTGTTTAATTTTATGCAAACGTAGATGTTCGTTCTTCTTTCTATTGATTGTTAATGGGGGGAGACAAATTACATTATTCCAAGATACATTCATGTGTTGATAACTTGTAATTGTTATTTGTTTCTGGTTTTTGTGCTGTGTCTGAAATGTGTGAGAAAATATGGTTTATTTTGAGAATTCTCAGTAATCTACAGCAGCATTCTAGAATTCTATTGGGGTCTAAAGGGTTACATTTAGAAGTTCTAAGTCATTTCAAATTGAGTGGTTCTTTTTTATTAGGGGCTGCTAATAGGGATTAGTTAAAAATGGTCCTTTCAAGTATATAGCCTAATATTATTTGAGGTTTTCTTTAGCACTTCAGTAAGTATCCTGATTCAGTAGTGATATCGTGATGAATCGTGAGGTATTGAATCATTACATGTGTATTTTGATATGTATCGTATCGCAAGGCCAAAACCCGCCCCTAGTTCCTATCCACATGTACAGACACATTTCTGCACATTCAGTTAGCCTCTTTGAACATTTAGAATTGCCATCATGTTTGCATTTTTACAGTTGTTACATATGCATGTCTACCTCGGGACCTCATTGCTGCCATCTCTGCATCCTGGTTGCACATGCTACCTCACTCCTTCAATTTGCCTTGACTGCACATCTAGGATGTCATTTAGAATTGCCATTTGTACCCGCGTAACTATTGTCCCCCTTGTAACATGCATTTTACTTAATACCATTTTCTGCCCTGCTCTGTTTGCCTTAATTGCACATGTAGTAATGCCATTTGTGGTGCCTTTGCCTTCATTGCACATCAATATGTTCCATTTGTAACATACACATACTTCATACTTGTACTCTTGCGCTTCTAGTTAGATGTTAACTGGGTTTCATTGTACTGTACTTGTACTTGTCCAATAAGAATAAAGTAGAAACCCATCTAATAATTGTCTGTGTATGCTGTTGGGTAAACATTCATGGTGGTTGTAATAATCGTATTGTTTCAGAGAGATCCTAGCAGAGATTCAGCGTATTCGTGTTGAACAGGAAGCCTGCCAGCCCAACCCAGATAAGACAACCGCCAACCCCACCCTTCTAGCTGAACTAAGACAGCTCAGGTACACACTCTCATGGTTCTTCCTGTCCACTGTTCATCTGGACAGTGGCTCTTGCTCCCAACCACATCGGTTGTTTGTGTGGTTTATGCAGGAACAGTCTTGGTTATCAGTGCAAACTAGCATTTGATAATGTATTTGTATCCATATGTTTTGATGTGTGTGCAGGCAGAGGAAGGATGAGTTGGAACAGAGGATGTCAACTTTGCAGGAGAGCAGGAGGGAACTGATGGTTCAGCTGGAAGGACTCATGAAGCTACTGAAGGTAAAACACACACACACATTGTGATCAGCCAATAGTTGAGCTCAGACACCAGAGGGCAGAAGTAGCCACGGCAACCAGGCAGATAGAAACGCTGAAGCAACAGAATCCCCTTCATACATACTAGCAGAAGACCTCCATCTTTCCCTCTCCATTCTATATATCTATTTCTATATATCTACTTCTGTACATCAATTTCTTTTGTTTTCTAGCATATTTTCTTTCCCTTTGTTTAACTCTACTATTTTGACTATCATTCCCTGCCTTTCTTTTTCTACCCTGTCCTGTATCTTCCTGTTTCCGTCTGTCTTCCTCTGGCTGTGTTCCTGAAGGATGAGGAACGGAGGCAGGCTGTAAGTTTCACGGATTAAAAACAAATAAACCAACATGTTCACTGATGTAACATGACAAATAAAAAGAAATAAGAAACAAAGCCAAGGTTGGTCGTCTGTCTTTTACTAGTTCAGTTTTACACTTCCTGTTTCACACTTCCAGTTGTGCATTTCACACTTTCTGTTGGTTTTTACATGTGTGACTGTATGTGGGTGTGAGTGTGTGTGTGACTGTAGGTGTGTCAGTGTGTGTGTGTGACTATGTGGGTGTGAGTGTGTGTGACTGTATGTGGGTGTGTGTGTGTGACTGTATGTGGGTGTGTGTGTGACTGTATGTGCGTGTGTGAGAGTGTGTGAGATTGTATGTGCGTGTGTGAGAGTGTGTGTGCCTGAATGTGCGTGTGTGAGAGTGTGTGTGACTGTATGTGCGTGTGTGAGAGTGTGTGTGACTGTATGTGCGTGTGTTAGAGTGTGTGTGACTGTATGTGCGTGTGTGAGAGTGTGTGTGACTGTATGTGCGTGTGTGAGAGTGTGTGTGACTGTATGTGCGTGTGTGAGAGTGTGTGTGACTGTATGTGCGTGTGTGAGAGTGTGTGTGACTGTATGTGCGTGTGTGAGAGTGTGTGTGACTGTATGTGCGTGTGTGAGAGTGTGTGTGACTGTATGTGCGTGTGTGAGAGTGTGTGTGACTGTATGTGCGTGTGTGAGAGTGTGTGTGACTGTATGTGCGTGTGTTTGCAGTTTATAATGGTGTGTTCTCTTTTTCTCAGGCGCAGGCGGCTGGCTCCGCCCAGTCATCTCCGTCGCGGCCAATCACTGCACCGGGCCGCTCGGCGGGCCCCTCGCCCTCACACACACCGCTGCATACACACACCCCCTCACACACTCCAACGCTGACTCACACTCCCTCTCACACACCCACGCACACACTCACTCCCTCACACACACCCACACAGACAGCACAGGACTCAATGGCTGGAGTGGGGGGCGATGTGCAGCAGGCATTCACCCAGGGTGAGTGTGAGTGTGTGTGTGTGTTACCATACGTGTGCAGGTTGATTATTGTCCCTGATGTTTACATTGAGCTCCACCTCTTTCTGTAGGTCCCCGGAGGAACCTCTGTAATGATCTGATAGTGGCAGCGGACTCCATCACCCACACCATGTCCTCACTGGTCAAAGAACTGCATGCTGGTACACACACGCTGTCACAATAACATAAACACTCAGAGCTCCCTTATCTTGCTGTGCTACTGCGACTCCTAGTGGTGGGCTGGGCTCCTGCAAGCTGACTTTGGGTTTGTTGGCTGGGGAACGCACACCTCCAAAACGTGCAAGCCTTTACTTTCTGGTCGAGTGAGTGATATGGTGAGAAGCAGAATGACGCACTGTCATACACACTGGTCTCATGACGATTGTTTTTTTCCATATAGATGAAGGTGTTGAAGAGGACGAAAGACTGCTGAATGGGAAAAACAGGTGTGTGTGTGTCTGTATCTCTCTGTGTGTGTGTGTGTGTGTCTGTATCTCTCTCTCTCTCTCTGTGTGTGAGTGTGTGTCACACACCATTACCACTGTCTTGATGGATTAACATCAGGCTGTTTCGTTAGCTGACTAGTGTTGTTTCTTTAATCCCCTTTTCTTTCGAGGGGTCACTGGGTCACTGGGTCACTGGGGGAGGGGGTTGAAGTTACTCTGACACACCCAGAAGGAGCGGGTGGAGCGGGTTGAAGTTACTCTGACACACCCAGAAGGAGCGGGTGGAGCGGGTTGAAGTTACTCTGGCACACCCGGAAGGAGTGGGTGGAGCGGGTTGAAGTTACTCTGGCACACCCGGAAGGAGCGGGTGGAGCGGGTTGAAGTTACTCTGACACACCCGGAAGGAGCGGGTGGAGCGGGTTGAAGTTACTCTGACACACCCAGAAGGAGCGGGTTGAAGTTACTCTGACACACCCAGAAGGAGCGGGTGGAGCGGGTTGAAGTTACTCTGGCACACCCAGAAGGAGCGGGTGGAGCGGGTTGAAGTTACTCTGACACACCCAGAAGGAGCGGGTTGAAGTTACTCTGACACACCCAGAAGGAGCGGGTGGAGCGGGTTGAAGTTACTCTGGCACACCCGGAAGGAGCGGGTGGAGCGGGTTGAAGTTACTCTGGCACACCCAGAAGGAGCGGGTGGAGCGGGTTGAAGTTACTCTGACACACCCAGAAGGAGCGGGTGGAGGGTCTATGTCTCTGACACTTTTGATTTCTGTCAGTTAAATTATCAAGTGTTTTATTGACATGAATGGAAACACAAACAATTGGAACATGGAAAATGTTAACCAAGAAATAAAATAAAAGAGCAAAAAGAATGTACATCTGGATTAGGGACTGTCTCTGATATGATGACAGGCCTGGACACTGGTTTTCTGAATGTCTCGTTTAGACCAGTGAGCTTGGAGGGGTTGTTTATTTTCCACCTGATCAGGAATGTTTACAGTCTTTCCTCCCGACATCCTGTCTCAATGTCCAGGATTTGGTCACTGAGTCTGTACAATGCTGATGTACATTTACATTCATACAGTGTCTTTCTAATTGCAAAACCTCTTTCTCTTTCTGCAGGTTGAATTAATAAATCCAGAGCGATTGTGAGTTACATCATCAACACAACACAATCAAAGTTAGGATCTCACTGCTATGACCAGTCAGTATTTTAATGCATTCCAGCTGATTTTACAGTCATTCAGCTGGTTTTACAGTCATCCAGCTGGTTTTACAGTAATCCAGCTGGTTCTACAGTCATCCAGCTGGTTCTGCAGTCATCCAACTGGGTCTAAAGTAATCCAGCTGGTTCCACAGTCATCCAGCTGGTTCCACAGTCATCCAGGTGGTTCTATAGTCATCCAGCTAGTTCTACAGTCATCCAGCTGGTTCTACAGTCATCCAGCTGGTTCTAGAGTCATTCAGCTGGTTCTAGAGTCATTCTGCTGGTTCTAGAGTCATTCTGCTGGTTCTAGAGTCATTCTGCTTGTTCTACAGTCATTCTGCTTGCTCTACAGTCATCCAGCTGGTTCTACAGACATCCAGCGGGTTAACATGCCGTATTGAAGGATTTATACATTTTATTACCACATTAATAACTGATTTATATAGTTTAACTAATAGTGTCACAACATACAGTACCAGTCAACATTTTGGAGAAACATACTCATTCAAGGGGAATATCTTGGTTTTTATGTTGAATAATGGACCACTGTCATCTGATCTGTTTAAAACTTTTTTGGGTATTACATGATTCCATACATGTTATTTCAGAGCTTTGATGTACCCACTATTATTCTACAATGTGGGTAAATAGTAAAAATAAATAAATACCCTTGAATGAGTAGGGGTGTCCAAACTTTTGATACTGTACGTGCTGTTGTAGTTTAAAACATATGCAACTTTTGAGGATGTATACCCAATGATTTCAGCGAGGGTGGAGGCCTGCTCTTGACTGGCTCACTCTCTTTATGTCTCCCGATTCAGTGACATCACGGTGGTGGTCCCGCCCCCTCCTGATCTCTGCAGGCTATTAGCCAATGGGAGCTGAGCCCAAAACTATGCCTCTACCAATCAATCTAAGGATGAGAACGCTGGACACTAAATAGACATCAACGGTTGTGCTTCTTCTAGATTCCTTTTGGATTTGATTTATTCTGTTTTGATTCAAATTGTTTTATTCAGCTGTGATTTTTTCGTAAAGGTGTACAGAGCTTAAGCAGAAAACTACTGATCAGGTCTGGAGAGAGTAGATACAGGGCGAGAGATGGTGTGATGGACGAATGAGAGGAAAGGGATGACGAGGGAAAGGATGATAGGTGGATGAGAGGATGACGCAGAGATGAGTGATGATGGAAAAGAGACAGCATAGAGAAATGAGATGAGGAAGATTAAGAACGACAGATGTAGGTTGATGAAGGAATGACCGAAGGATGATGATGGGATGAGAGGATGATGACTGGTGGAGGATTATGGAGGGATGACAGGAGCGGGATGGAGGGTGTAACTGCTGTTTATTTATTACTTTTTTGGTACAGGTGAGATAATGTGTGTGCGTGTGTGTGTGTGCGTGCGTGTGTGTGCGTGTGTGCACGTGTCTGGTGAAGAGGTCTCCATAGTAATTCTGCTTGCTTCCAGAACAGGGGTTCTGGGACGTTTAGGTTTTAAGCACTCTTGTTTCTCAGGCTCCAGACCTTCTGTTGTGTGTGTGCGTGATAACATGTGAGTGTACAACTGGATAGATGAATACATGAGGGAAAGCGAGGGGGGAGCATGTGGACAGGTTCTGAGGTCGCGATTGTAAAGCTGATCCGGTTGTTCTAAAATAAATATTATTTAACAACAAACTAGTGCATCTACGCTTGTCTCTGTGTGGGTTAATCTCTTCATCTCTCTCTTCCTCCCTTTTCTAAGTCTGCCACCCTTTCTTTAAATTTTCTAAATTTACACAACCAAAAACGTTTGTGGACAGATGGACATTTTGAGATTCTGTGTAAACATTTCATAAGCATAAGAAACGTTGAAATGCTTTTTTATGGACTCGTGTTCAGTGTTGTAACAATGTGCAGATAGTGAAATTATGAATGAAAAGGTCAAATAAAGAGGTACATATTAGGTTACAGTGTTGTCTGTTTTTCACTGGTTCCCCTTTAATAATATGATAGTAAACGATCTATTAAAAAAAATCTGTATTCAATAAAAAAGGAGACCTCGAGGAGAGTAGCGACTAAATTAAAAAAAAAGTTTTTTATATCGTATTCAGTGTGCGCTCTAGTCCCAGCATTGACTATGTCCGGTTATTTATAGAGAGATGTGGGTCTGAGCTTGGGAATGTTTTACAACATGTAAAGCAATTACATGAGAATTTTTTTGTTGATAAAATCAACTCTTCCCCCGCATAGATTAGGAGGGTTAACAAAAAAGCAATGTTTTTCTTAAGTTTCTCTAAGTGGGAGGAAGTTTGCTTTTAACAGTTGAGTACTAAAGCTTCTCATGTCAAAGCCCAGATAAGTGGACGTTGGTATACCAGTCAGGATTGTTCGTTAGAGTAGAATATAATCCGTGTACAGATGCATTTTATTTAAGCTGTAGCTTATTTGTTATTTTATGGAGCTATATTTATATGTGATCAGATGATTTGGCAAAAGGCTAGATAGAAAAAGCGAGGGAGTAGCAGGAAGCTAAGAAAGGTGAAATCGTGGGTTTGTGGGTATTCTTTCAAATGGGATCTTATATAAAAGATTGGAACATGTAATTAACCCATCTCTAATAGTACATTTCGAGTGGACCGCTGGTAATACATTTTAACTCGGTCAGAGAAATAAAACATTGAGTTCCGTATTGGACCGTGTCTGTGAATATGATCTATTCGAAACCTTAAAGAACATGTTTCAGTTCGGAGTGAAGCCGGTCTGCTCTGAAAAATACTGCACCTCTACAGTGTTTGTAATACCTCATTGGAAATCAGATTTGATCAATTTCACAGAGATCTCCCCACTGTGTGTCAGAGACAGTGTTTAACAGTTAACTGACTGTGTAGGGGGAGAAGTCATGATTAGCACCTATCAAAAACCTTCCCGATCTCCCCCTTCATCTCGTGTCCTGCCTTTCATCCTCCTCTCTGAAGTCAGTAATTGTTGATAGTGTTGGTAAGCGACGTGTCTGCGGAGTAGGTAAGTGGCCAATGAGTTCAGTTTCACAGTCAAAGTGCTCCGTCAGCTGACAGACTCTAGGACCGGGCAGAGACGTTATACTGTGCCGCGGCCTCTCCTCTGCGGCTCAGAAAGAGGGGGAGGAAGATAGAGGAGAGAGAGGTGACCGGCGGAGGAAGCGGGGAGCTCAAGGCAGACAAGAAGGGGAGACCCGGTAGAGACCCGCAAGAGAGCGAGACTACGGGGGTCCGGGCCTGAGACGGCCGACACGGTAACAATACACACATTGTGACAGTGGGCCGGTTCAGTACTGCGTCTCTGAGTAGAGTCGGGATCGTTCCGTTATCGCGTGATCGTTCGGTTGTCGGGTGCAGATGTGCGCTTTAAACATGGCTACGGCGCGTGAACTTGAGGAGTTTTATTGCTTATAAACGCACCGGAAACCGATTGACCGGTGGTGATGGAAATTTGTATCGGCCTTTTGAGTGGCTCCGATAGAGTGGCTTTTTCTGCCAGTTGAAGATACACACACGGAACTGACGCCGTGGCGCGCGCCTGCATCTCGAGGTTAACGGGTGCATTCAGTCTACCCGCGCGCGCCGCTGTACTTACCTGACCCAGTAATCTACCGACGCCTTTACACAGACGTACGGCTCGGTTCGGTATGAGCTAAACAACAATATCGCGTTAATGTTCCTACGTTAAGAGAATACCGTCTCTTTATTTAAATAACAGATCTAGTGTACGTCTTCCTCACAAACATGTTGGGTTGTTTCTATACAGCCTGTCAGCCTAGTATTGCAACGTCGTGTGTGTGTAGGGCTGGACTACCACTTTTATTGATAACATTTTTCCCCCTACGAATTTCGTAATGTCAAATGCAGTTTATGGCCTTGCCTTATTGCAACAAGGCCAAAGCAGGTTCGGGAGAGTTGAAGATTGGGACATGTCTCCTCAAGCTGTAGGCTACTCCTTCACATTTCACTGCTTTCTCATAGTACACATGCACTGGAGGTGTGCTCATTTCCAGACCAACAACCACAGTTGAGGCCATAGGGGCCCAACCTACCACTAGGACTCTCTTGTTCAAGTCAACCCTGTCTGACATCCACCTGTCTACTAGTGCTGGTGCTTTGACGATTTTCTGCACATTTTGTTGTAATGCAGAAAGCTAAGTCCCTGACGCGGGACACATTCTGCCATTCCACGCTGCGGTCAAGGATTCCAGGGTATAGGCCCTTCATACTCGCACAGTGGCCACCACTGTGTGTGTAAGTGCTCAATGTTTTGATCCACATGAACCCACTCTACTGGGGGGGGGGCTTGGAGGTCGGGAGGCCCCTTCTTAGCATATGTTAGCAGAACGTGTAAAATTGCTGACTGTCAGCATCATTTTTAAGTACTTTTAAAGGAGTAATTTGTAAGATTGCCACAACTCAACAGAGAAAATGCTGAAGGTATAATAAAAGGTATTGGGGAAATATTTTTTAATGGATTACGTCAAAAAATATAGTTTTTTTATTTTCTGTGTATTCATGATCAGAGTGTCTTCTGCCCGTAGCTGCCTAATAAGATACTTAGAAATATCAGTCCAGGGCCACTAGCCTGGGACAATATTCAGAAAGCTTATGTTTGCTCAGATATAGTTCAAACCAAAACCAAATGCTATAGCTACTAGTTGTTTTATAATTTGCTGCTCATGCTATCAAGTCAATACATAGTTTCAGCTATTACCCCTATTTATGTTAGAGGGCAGAATTGAAAAATTTCCCCTTTAATTCCTGTATTTTTATTTCAGTGTCATACATCAATTGGTGACCATCCATCATGGGCTTTTTGAGACAAACACACAAACACTTAAACAATGAATATATACAATGTAACGACATATTTCATAATTAGCTATTTACAACAGAGCCGTTTACATCTTGTCAAAATACACAAACAATATGTTTCTCCTCCCCCAGGCTTTGAAAATAAATTGATGTCAAAGAAATATTTTCTGAAAAACAACTCAAGCCTTAATTGGTTCAACTTTACCCAGAAGACTCCAGTGTTAGTACAAAATACACTAGCAAACATAACAAATCACGTCATTGTATAGAGGTCAATAAAAAACAGAATTAACTCCTTTTCTATTTTGCCAACATCACACAATACCAAAGTCTTTCCTCAGGGACCTAGTCTCTAGTTTCAGGGGGGATGAGGGTGTCAGGTCTTAACTGTAGTAAAATGGACCTTTGGCATTTTGTTGGGGTCTATTTCACAGTGGATTACATAAGTAATCGCTTTTCCACATTTTGTAGTGTTATAATCTGAAACTAACACTTGTTCAGTTTGGATTCTCTCCCTTTGATTAATACCTTACACACAACACTTTGAACTCACAAAATATATTATGTAAAAGGTGGTTCGAAATAAAAAGGGGAAATGTGTTGGTTAGATAAGGATTCACTCCCCTGAGTCAGTACTTCATAGAACCATCTTTGGCAGCATTTATCACAGCAATTTTCTTTGGGCAAGTCTCTACCAGCGCTGCACACATCTGGTTCCTGTAATGTTTGCCCATTGTTCTTGGCAAAACCACTCAAGCTCTCAAATTGGATGGGAACTGTTGGTTAACAGAACTTTCAAGTCTTGCCACAAATTCTCGATTGGATTTAGTCCTGGGCTTTGACTGGGCCATTCCAGGATACTTAGTTTTGTAAATTTTAACCGCTCCAGTGTAGCCTTAGTTGTGTGTTTAGGATCATTGTCTTGCTGAAGGGTAAACCTTCGCCCCAAGGTCTCTTATCTACTGATGCAGGTTTTGGCATATTCTGTCGTGCCATGAATCCTGGCAAGGCTCCTAGTCTCTGTCAATGAAAAACATCCCCAAAACATGATGCTGCCACCATCATGCTTTATCAGCCTGTCAGCCTAGTATTGCAACGTCGTGTGTGTGTAGGGCTGGACTACCACTTTTATTGATAACATTTTTCCCCCTGCGAATTTCGTAATGTCAAATGCAGTTTATGGCCTTGCCTTATTGCAACAAGGCCAAAGCAGGTTCGGGAGAGTTGAAGATTGGGACATGTCTCCTCAAGCTGTAGGCTACTCCTTCACATTTCACTGCTTTCTCATAGTACACATGCACTGGAGAAAAAAATCTGTCTCCATTTTGAACAGCTTAGTGCAGCACCTAGATGGCTGACACTTGGACAGAACTGTTTAGCTACTTCAGTGTCACCATTGTTGGCTTCACTGGCACCCAAACTCCCTGTCCGGTCTTTCAGTTACAGAGGTTGTTCTGCTCTCGTCTTGCTTTCATAGCACAACCCAGACTGGAACTTCTCCAGAACTTTCTTCAAGACTTGTTCTGAAGCGTACTTGGTGTCATGGTGTGATTGTTTGTATTTTCTTTCTGTCACACCATTGGCCCTTACAGAAACAGGTGGGTTCACTCTGAGGTCATGTAGCTGTCTAATTTTGTGGGGTCTATGGAACTAATTTTGATCTGTAATGGTAATCAGAAGAGGATACATTTCAATCAATGCTTTTTCTTTATATATGTACTTAATTAAATTAATGTATTTCCCAACTAACATTTCGCACATCATTATGTGTAGATAAGATCTGTTTCACCAACCACCCATGAGAGACATTGAGCACAGGGCAGTTTGGTCCCATTCAACACTTTGTCATTCTGTTTGTCTGCCATATGAACAGTCATATACGTAATTCAACACTTTGTCATTCTGTTTGTCTGCCATATGAACAGTCATATACGTAATTCAACACTTTGTCATTCTGTTTGTCTGCCATATGAACATTCATAGACGTAAATCAACACTTTGTCATTCTGTTTGTCTGCCATATGAACAGTCATAGACGTAATTCAACACTTTGTCATTCTGTTTGTCTGCCATATGAACAGTCATATACGTACTATTTCACCCTCTCCCCTGACCCCAGCACTTTCCCAGCATGCACCTCCACAGGTGGGAGTCAATTTCTACCTGCCTCTTTCAGTACAGTTCATGACCAAATTGCAACCTGACCAATTTCTTTCCTTGGTACTGTGGCCTACGGCAACCAGCCTGCCTGTATCTGCCGGTCTGCCTGTCTCTCTGCCTCTTTGTCCATCCGTCGCAGAGAGAAACGGGCAGAGAGGCAGCTGTGCAGACAGGCCGTGAGAGACAAACGGCGAGCGAGACGGACAGTTTGTGTTTTTCCTGTTGACAGGAGAGGGAGGACTGAAGGAGTGAACTCGTCCGGCTGCCGAAGAGATAATACTGTTATCGGTTGCCATGCCATCCAACACCACTGCTCTTCCACCATCAGAGGGTCCCGCTACACACGTGGTGAGGGGTGTGTGTGTGTGTGTGTGTGTAATAATTAAACTGTCAGTTATTTATTTACATTGATGACTAACTGTTCGGCATTCCACAGTCACCTAGACACACCCACTAACACACACAAGGTGGAGGAAACGTCAGTGTGCCTTGAGAACAAGAAAAGGAACCCTGATCGCTCTTGTTAGCAACTTTGGATGACGCTCACTGTGGCTCTACGTGAGATGAGTGAATTTAGTTAAATAGTGTAATAATCTTTTAGTTTGGAAGAACAGAAGAAATGGATTAGGGAGACGGGGATACCCCTACATTCAGGGCCTGGGGGTGAGACAGCGATACAGTTTCCCTCAGAGCCTGGGGGGTGAGACAGGGATACAGCTTCCCTTAGGACCGGGGGGTGAGACAGGGACACCCCTTCCCTTAGGACCGGGGGGTGAGACAGGGACACCCCTTCCCTTAGGACCGGGGGGTGATACAGGGATACCCCTTCCCTCAGGGCCGGGGGGTGAGACAGGGATACCCCTTCCCTTAGGACCGGGGGGTGAGACAGGGATACCCCTTCCCTCAGGGCCGGGGGGTGAGACAGGGATACAGCTTCTTTTACAGCAGCACCTTGAACACAAATTCTCTTAGACTCAGACCCTGACAGTAAATCTTCATAACACAAATGTTTGTGTTCCAAACAGCATAAATATATATTCTACCAAGAAACCCATGGCCTAGACAAAACACGTAATTACACCTACCATGCCCTAGACAAAACACGTAATTACACCTACCATGCCCTAGATAAAACAAGGAATAACACCTACCATGCCCTAGACAAAACATGTAATTACACCTACCATGCCCTAGACAAAACATGTAATTACACCTACCATGCCCTAGATAAAACAAGGAATTACACCTACCATGGCATAGACAAAACACATAATTACATAATTACACCTACCATGGCCTAGACAAAACAAGTAATTACATAATTACACCTACCATGGCCTAGACAAAACAAGTAATTACACCTACCATGGCCTAAACTTCAACACTACAATTAATTCTACCATGGCCTTAACATCAACACTAAAATTCATTTCAGCAAGGCTGTGAATGACCTATGAGACAAGGCAAGAAGGGGCCTTTTATACCATGAAAAACAACATGAAACCCAATTTGAATCTTGCTTAAAATACTTCAGTCAGTCCCAGAACCCATTGCCATCTGGTTGTGCGGTCTGGCGTCCATGGGATGGTCCAGTCTTCCATGAAGATTAGTCGCTTGGTCTAGTTTGGTCCAGGTGTCAGGTGTCTAAAGACCTGGTCAGTCAAACAAGTGTTTGGTAACTGTAATGCCAAGATTAAAAGACCCATCAAAGTCCCTAAGAAGAAATATTAATGATGCCTATGAGTCTCTGAGGAGTTACAATGACGTTTCTAAGCAGTTTGAAGTACATAATTCCACTCTCTGACGGAACCTCCAGAAATGTAGAAAAGTCCAGACTATTGGGAATATACGCTCTAGCTTCTGCTTTCAAAAAAAAAATACCAAGACTGATGTTTGCCAGACAATGCCTAGGTGAAGATCACAACTACTGGAAAATTGTGCTCTGGACAGATGAGCCAAAGGTGGCATTGTTTGGCCACAATGCCAGAGACCATGTTTGGGAAATTGAAACATTGCATTTGAACAGAAGAACCTCATTATCCGTAAAGCAAGGAGGTGGTGGCATTATGGTTTGGGACTGCTTTGCCACTTCAGGGCCTGGCCAACCTATCATCACTGGGTCAACCATGAATTCCATATCATACCAGAGAATTCATGAGGAGAATGTGAGGCCATCTGTCAAATAGCTGAAGCTTAACCGAACATGAATATTGTTAACAAGACAATGACCCAAAACACGCAAACAAAAATACAAGAGAATGGCTCAAAAAGATTAAATAGAAGGTATTGGAATGAGTCAAAGCCCAGATGTCAGTCCTATCGAAATGCTCTGACTGAACTTGAAGAAATGTACTTGCGGTTTCCTGTAAATGTGTTTCCCTCATATTATACAGACCCACAAAGTATTTTAAAGCAAATCAAACATTGATAAACTTCCATGTCTGTTAAGAGAAGTAACACAGCAGTGAGATTTGTTAACCATCACAATGAGAAGGGCAACCAGCGGAAATACAACATAATTATCAAAACCCAATATGAATCAAATTATTTTAGTTCACTCTGTCACTATTTCCACATTGAACAAAACTGTACAATGCTCATTTTAAACATTTAACATTTACAGGGCTTTTTTCCCCTCCAGTTTTATTACTTATCATTTTTATTTATTCTTTCTCATTTTACACTTTCTTTGGCATTCTAAACACATTTTTACAAAATCCTTTGATTTAAATGGAATTGTGAATAGGGAGAGGAGGGTTTGAGGAACAGGTGGAGAGAAGCCATTCTGTCTGCTGTAGGACTCTCCTGTCTCCCTTTAGCCGTCTGGTTGCATAGCAACAACAGCAGCCCTAAATAACTTGCCAGAGACCAAAATAGACCCAAGATACAGAGCGAGGGAGGGAGGAGTAGCGGGAGGGAGGAGTAGAGGGAGGGAGGGGGTGTGTCCATGTGTGGGTAGACAAATGGGAATGAGGAAAGGGTTCTCAATCCAAACAAAGTGGTCGCCTGGTAGGTTACGTCGATCACTGCTATGCTGGTCGTCGGGGAAGTGACGTCAGAGGTTTAGTCAGCGCAGCAGTTCTGGAGACGGTTGCCATGCAGTTTTATCTTCCTTAGCAACCATTCCACTTTCACAGCAGAGGGAGGGAGGAAGGGAAGGTTAAAGGGAAAGTGGGAGGGGGAGAGAAGAAGGAGGGATAATATATCCTAATGTCTTGTCACATCATGTTGATTAAGTATATTGTAAACATTCTGAGGGAATGTTAAGGTTTGACCGGGTGAATTATACCTGTTGTGTGTAACAGTGGAATCTAGCTGTTGTGTGTAGCAGTGTAGTCTATCTGTTGTGTGCAGTAGTGTATTTATTCTGTAGTAATTAACATGCAAAGTGAAACGTCCTGACAGCAAACTCAAGCACACACTTCCTGTGTCACATCCTGAGTCATCATTTCCTGTCTTTCTCTGTATCTCTGTCTATCTGTCTATCTGTCTCTCTGTCTCTCGTTCTGCATTCTGTAGGTGTGTACCTACTTGCAGTGAGAGTACATTTTGAGGTCATTGATAAATGTGAATGAAAAAGCAGGAAGTTGTGAAGAATGGAAGTGGAGCTTGGGAGAGAGACAGAATGAAAGTGTAGTTTGTCGTTTTCAGTCAGTAGTGTTCCTGTCGCAACAACAGGATGATCAGATTTTGATACAGCATCTGAATAATGTTGACACTGTTCATAGTCTCCTCTGTTCAGAGTGTGTTTTTTCTGTCATTAAAAGTTTTTTCACGTTCCCTCTCCCTGCTCCTAGGACCCCTGCGAGATGGCACCGCCCACCCCGCCAGAGGAAGTTGACCCCTCCCCTCGCAGGAAACGTGGCCGGCAGAAACTGGAGCCTCTGGAGCCAGAGGACCCAAACATTGAGGCAAGGACTTAGCTGGCTTGCACTGTGCCTGTGTAGAGAGGATAACAGGGTCATTCAGCAAATACAGACATGGCAGAAAAACAGACAGGCAGACAGACAGGCACACAAAGAGACAGAAAACAGACTAATACTAGCTAATATTGTGTGTGTGCATGTGTGTGTGTGTGTGCATGTGTGTGCGTGTGTGTGTGTGTGTGCATGTGTGTGTGTGTGCATGTGTGTGCGTGTGTGTGTGTGTGCATGTGTGTGCGTGTGTGTGTGTGTGCATGTGTGTGTGTGTGTGTGTGTGTGTGTGTGCATGTGTGTGTGTGTGTGTGCGTGTGTGTGTGTGTGTGTGCAGGGGGAAGGCGGGAGGCTCCGCAGAAGGCCTGTTCCCAGGGTGCCGTTTCAGGCCGGAGATCCTTTTAACATCAGCAGGAGACAGAGAGAAGAGTGGATCAGTCACTGGAATAGAGAGGTAGGAAAGGGAGCGGGGAGAGGGAGGGGAGAGATGTAGGGGGAGAGAGGAGAGAGGAGGGAGGAGAGAGAGATTGGATGTCTGTTCTACCTTCATTGGTACATTTGCTCCATCATTGAAAGCACAAACTGGAGTTCATTGCAACAGACCGTAGAAGTCCGGCAGAACCCCCCACCCGTCCATGCTGCAGCAGTCCAGACCGGTTGGACAAAACGCAGCAAGCCTGCTCATAGCGCCCTCTAGACGTGGACGGGGTAATGCCACAAATGCTGGAGGGTTAGCATTTGGAAACAGTTGTAGTGAAGTTAAACGGGAAAGCGAAGGGTTGAGGTTTGGTGAAGACTTAAAAAAACACCAAAAAATTCTGAGCAGTGGGATTGAACCTGCAGCCCTTAGGGCTGGAGACGTTTCACACGTTCCCCCGGCCCAAATGCCCCCCCAGGCCGGGCCTACAGAATATAAGCGCTCTCTGCTGTCCCTACTGGCGTTTCTATGGCCTGATGTCAATCGTCTGATGACTTGGACAGCTGTCTCATTTCCACTGGGAACTGAGCTCACTGGTGTGTGAACAGGTTTTACTGTTTGAACATGGACAAGAATGCCCCTAAACTGTGGTTATTCCAGGAAAATTCAGTTCATGGGGACATTTTTTGGTACCTTTTTGAAATAAGCTTTCTGTGGCTCAGGTGGTAGTTTTAAGGAAGCAGTTCGAGTTAATGTTATAATTAGACGTTGTTGTGGGGTTAGGGGGGAAGATTTAGACATCAGCCTAAAGTTGGATTTCAGGGTTGAAGGGAGGTTTAGGTTAAGATTAGGTTCAGGAATATAACAAATATTATTTGGAAAGGGAAACCATTTTTATGTCCCCATTCACAGCTGAGACAGAGGAGAGGAGGAGTCAGGGAGGAGTCAGATAGGGGTGAGGGGTCAGAGTGGAGTAAGGGGTGCAGGGAGGAGGTGAGAAGGCAGAAAGGAGGTAGACATGAACAAGAGAGCACCAGAGAGGGAGGCTGAAGACTTTCAGAAGCTGAGGTCTGATGTCTTCAGTGTAAGTGACCTTTTCTATTCCTAAAGAATAACTGTGCATGTGTTTCCATCTGTCTGTGTTCATGAGACAAGAGTTTAAGATTTTAAGTGATGATTTAAAGGCAATGTTTTTCCTTGGTTGAGGAGAATATGCTGAACATGCTGGTTAATTCAGTACCTCTATAAAGCCTGTGGTAGGGTGCCCTGATCCTGACCAGTTAACGGACTCTGGTAGTTACCACAGAAACATGCATGGAGCACAATGGTTCATCTGTCTTTTGGCTTCGGAATTATGTGTGTTTATACTATGCATGTGTGAGTGTGTGAGTGTGAGTGTGTGTGTGTGTGTGTGTGTGTGTGGAGGTCGTGATGAGTTCATGTTAAGATCAGGGTCAACGGCTGTCATAAAGGCTGTGTGGTTTAGGGGACGGTTTGTTGAATGGGTCAGGGGTCATGTAAGAGGTCAGAGAGGAGGAGTCCAGAGGCTAACACTAGGTCAGTTGTGAATTCAACTACACAACTCACAAATGCATGCACACACACACACACACATACACACATTTCTTTAACCCCCCCCCAAAATGCTATATTTTCCCTAAGTCCTACACATAAAATTAACCATAACCTGTCCCTGACCACAAACCCTAATTTTTCCTAAGAAATCAAAAAAACACACATACCCCAGAACACATTAACACACATGCTCCATAGACACAAACGCACACACGCACACACACACAATGTGAGCTTCCGGTTGATAGAGGGTGATGTGTTCGATGTGTGTGTTTGTGTGGTGTGTGGTCAGTAGCAATGCTGTTAGGAGCAGTTTATGGAGGTCAGAGGTCCCATAGTGGAAAGACCATCTTGGGGCCAGACACTCTCTATCTTGTATTCTTTCTTCCTCACACACAGTCATATTTTATTGTTCTCTCTGCGTGGAGGTGACCCAACATAGTCGGACCTCTGGAAACTAAGCAGACTGGACAACCAGACCCAGTTTGGGGTTTCACACTAAGAAAATGGAAACTTGTTGTCTATTTTATCCAGATGATAAAAGAAGAGATTTGCACCAATTTCTTAAGTAGCTGAAGCCATCTTTACTAAGAATGGGATGTGACTTTTCTAGTGAGCCTCATTGGGCTGGACTCATACCTATGTAGTTTAAATTGACTCTTGGTGGGTTGGACTCATACTTAAGTAGGTTAAATTCACTCTCTGTGGGCTGGACTCATACTTAAGTAGGTTAAATTCACTCTCTGTGAGCTGGACTCACACTTAAGTAGTTTAAATTCACTCTCTGTGGGCTGGACTCACACTTAAGTAGTTTAAATTCACTCTCTGTGAGCTGGACTCACACTTAAGTAGTTTAAATTCACTCTCTGTGAGCTGGACTCACACTTAATTAGTTTAAATTCACTCTCTGTGGGCTGGACTCATACTTTAGTAGTTTAAATTCACTCTCTGTGGACTGGACCCACACTTAAGTAGTTTAAATTCACTCTCTGTGGGCTGGACTCACACTTAAGTAGTTTAAATTCACTCTCTGTGAGCTGGACTCACACTTAATTAGTTTAAATTCACTCTCTGTGGGCTGGACTCACACTTAAGTAGTTTAAATTCACTCTCTGTGGGCTGGACTCACACTTAAGTAGTTTAAATTCACTCTCTGTGGGCTGGACTCACACTTAAGTAGTTTAAAGTCACTCTCGGTGGGCTGGACTCACACTTAGCAGATTGGGAAGGGTTGGTTAGAATACAAGCTATTGTTACTGCAATTGACTTTACAGCATAGGGGCATATTAATGTAATCTTGTGACATTTTATTATCCATTCAGTATATTCTGTCAGTAGAACAATTTTCCTTTGGAATAAGTGTCCTTGTCAACAAGAAAACATGTTATTCCCAAACATATTCAGTTATTCCGCTTCACAATTTTGCCAACTATTTGCATTCAAATTGTTACCCAACTCTTCAGGTTCATTTGTAACAACTTGTCATTATGTCTATTATTTTGGAAACCGCTTTTGGCTGTGATACTTTGAAGAGTGGCTTTCTGTTTCTGTATATATGTTTTTTTAACTATTCATGATGTCTTAAGAATCCAGATGTTAAAATAAACAATAATGTTGAACACAGAAATATTTTAGATTTTGATCTGTTATCATAGTGGCAATCAATTAAAATCATGGTTTTGACTTTCACATCTTGTTGTCTAGAACACAGCAGTGATATCTCATCTATAATGTATGTTTCAGACTGAGAGCCGGGCCAACCACAAGACAGAGATGAATGTGATGGAGGACCTATCAGATCCAGAGTTTCAGAAGGAGGAAGAGCCAGCAGCTAGTTTAGCCACTCCCCCTCCCCAGCAGCACACTGACCCTGCCTCTCCCACAATCGCCATGACGCCAGAGCCTGTTGCCAGGGGCCACCATTCTACTCCTAGAGAGTCAGAGTACCAGGTAATGTGTTGCTGTATATATTGTGTGTTTAAAATGTAATAATATTATTATAGGATGGTAGGGGGTTTGGTCTGGGTTGCCTGGTGCAATAATGTAAATAATGTGTTTATAGTATATATATATATATTATTGTAGGATGGTAGGGGGTTTGGTCTGGGTTGCCTGGTGTTCGGGAAGCTGCGTGGGTTCTCCTGGTGGCCTGGACGCATCGTTTCCTGGGTGATGAGTGGGCGGAGCCGGGCGGCAGATGGGACACGCTGGGTCATGTGGTTTGGAGACGGGAAGTTCTCTGTGGTGAGTGTTCGTAACCATGTGGGAGGTTGAAAACAGAATCCTGCACCAATCTGTTTTTTTGTTAGCTGTGTTGGTTCATTTGTTCATTAAGAATCAAGTGACAGAAGGACAGGTTTTGTTTCCACAACCCGATCCCTCGCATTTCGAGCTAACGATATCTGCAAGTTTGCACAATATCAATTTACCTAGAAATTAAGTTAGCTAGAAACTGTGGACAATAAAAGTAATCTGGTATTTATGGTAATTTCAGGAAATTACCATAAATACCAGATTACTTAATTCAAGTGCTGTGAACTTTTAGAGAAAGCTGAATTAACCGTAATGGAAAAGAAAACTATAATTCCCCAAATAAAGGATAATGTCCAAAAACAACGAATTGTAAGTAGGAAGTTGTTTGTTTTTAATGTGTTTTACATTGATTCATTCATATTCAGAGGACCCAATTGGGACCAGGGTCACTTTGTCAATGGTGTTCAAAGAACAATCAGGTTTGGTGCCTCCTGTTTTTGTTGGACGCAAATGTGAAGCTTTCCAAGAAGAGTGAATGTCTCTGACTGACTGACTTCCCCTTGTTAAATAGCGTAGTGGTTAGAGACTCGCCCCCCCAGCCGAACTAGACTTGCCTAGATATTCTTTGTTGTTATACAGTGACAGGAAGTGATGTTTATACTGAAAGCTTATGCAGCAGAGGAATAGATGAGAGAAGGGATCAGGTTACAAAGTCCATTTTTATCTTTCAGCAGAAAGGGCGATGAAACAACTGTATCATGCACACGCTGATCAATGTTACAGGTTCACCAATAGTCAAAAGAGCTAGTCCCAAAATCCTCCCTGGTAATATTTATCAAACATTTTTCTAAGTACTAGGAAGAGGCTGACTCCATAGCTTTCCATCCAGCCCTTGAATGACTTGGAAGCCTCGGAAAGGACGATAAATTAGGCAGCACAATGACGTTTCCCCTTTAAGCTGTTCAGCACACCATCCACAACGTGTAGAACTGGTGAAACAGTGCAATGACCAGATCTAAAATCTGACTGGCGCACATTCTGAATAGAATGAGAAGCTAAAGTGGTTCTTATCTGAGAATTGGCAGAGGATTCTCGTACCTTGGCTTGTGTAATGGCTGTGAAACAGCGAGTCGGTTCGGCGGTCAACGCTGATGGCATTTCAGCCGGTTTCGTCACTCGCTCTGAGGCCGTGAAGTAATTTTCTACGGGTTATGTTGTGGCAGTGGTAGAGACACTTCATGGGTGACAGTTGTTTTTGTGTTCAGAGGCTCACTGGATCGAGCCCTGCGTTGGGTGTTCAGAGGCTCACTGGATCGAGCCCTGCGTTGGGGGTTCAGAGGCTCACTGGATCGAGCCCTGCGTTGGGTGTTCAGAGGTTCACTGGATCGAGCCCTGCGTTGGGTGTTCAGAGGTTCACTGGATCGAGCCCTGCGTTGGGTGTTCAGAGGCTCACTGGATCGAGCCCTGCGTTGGGTGTTCAGAGGTTCACTGGATCGAGCCCTGTGTTGGGTGTTCAGAGGTTCACCGGATCGAGCCCTGCGTTGGGTGTTCAGAGGTTCACTGGATCGAGCCCTGCGTTGGGTGATGGGAGCTGATTGGTCACACTAGGAGCCATAGTTTGGACATTGGGTCACAGTTATATGAGGGAGGAAATCAGCTTTTTAGCGTGACATGGGTTCAATTCCCACTTCCCATGAGAATGCTAATTTCCTGTTAGAACCATCAGAAACATTCACTGGAACCCTCAGTAGGAACATTTAGTTAGCACCATTAGTTGAATTAGATCCCTTAGTGAGAACACTGAGAATCATCCGCTACGTTGGCGTCTTTAATCAGAACCTTTAATAAGAATCTCAAGTAGTATTGAGAGTATGGCAAACATTCCCCTCTCTTTCGCCCCCTCCCTCCCTTCCCCAATGTCCCTCTCTCCCTCCCTCCCTCCCTCCCTTTCTCCCCCTTTCCCCTGTCTAGGTATGCGTAGAGAAGTTGATGCCTCTGAGCTCCTTCTCGTCCACTTTCCACCAGCCCACCTACAATAAACAGCCCATGTACAGGAGAGCTATATTTGAAGCCCTACAGGTACATACACACACACACACACACACACACACACACAAACACATACACGCACGCACACAAACCTACAGAGACATCCACAACAGCCTGTCATACTGTCATCCGCCCTGTAGGTGGCGAGCACCCGTGCCGGCAGGCCCCTCCCCTCTTGTGATGGTGGTGATGATGCGGAGGGTGGAGGGGCGGAGCTACAGAAGCAGAACAGGAAGTTGATAGAATGGGCCATGACCGGCTTCCTGCCCGACGGACCTCAGAGTCTGGACCCCCCTGACGGTACACACACATGTTTTTTCTAGGACGGCTCCAGGCTCGCACTGCACATCCACCGGTAATGCAGACAGAGATTTCATTGTCAATTTAGTAGCATTTTTAGTAACAAATTAACATTTCAGTGTTAATCATTTGCATACAAGTTATGTAACGGATGTTTAGCTGACGCAGACTGTGGATAGCGAAGCATATGAATTTCTTTTTTTCAAGTTTGATTTGATTTGACCCCTTTTTGGCCCTGAGGAATCATACATGCACAAACTTACGAATGACATCAGTTGTTTCTGTTTGTTTGCCCCTCCCCCCAGAAGAGAGAGAACAATATAAGAATGGGTACCCAGAGATGTGGGCGGAGCCAGAAGCAGCTTACACCCCGCCTCCTCCAGCAAAGAGACCTCGTAAGAACGCTGCTGAAAAACACAAGATCAGAGAGGTCATCGATGAGGGCACAAGAGGTACACCCATTAACAAAGACACACACACCCACATACACACACACACACCCTATGTTGTAATATTAACAGTGAAACATGTTTGACGTCTTTCAGAGAGACTCATCCAAGAGATCCGACAGAAGACAAGGAACATGGAAGGTAAAACTCTACTGTATTTCTATGTAAATCTATCTAGCATCTCTACTGTATTTCTATGTGAATCTATCTACCATTTCTACTGTAGTTTTATGTGAATCTATCTACCATCTCTACTGTAGTTTTATGTGAATCTATCTACCATCTCTACTGTAGTTTTATGTGAATCTATCTACCACCTCTACAGTAGTTCTACTATCTCCTTTGTAGTTCCACCATCTCTACTGTACTTGTACTATCTCCTCTGTAGTTCTACTATCTTTCTAAATCTATCTAGTACTACTATCTCTGTAGTTCTACCATCTCCACTTACCGACATTTTATGAGTTTGTGTGTGTGTGTGTGTGTGTGTGTAGATATTTGCATCTCCTGTGGCAGCGTCAACGTCTCCCTGGAACATCCTCTCTTCATTGGAGCCATGTGTCAAAGCTGCAAGGTAGACACACACACACACACAAACACACACACACACACAAACACACACACACACAAACACACACACACACAAACATACAGACAGACACACAAACACACACACACAAACATACACACACAAACACACTCAAACATCTACACAACCACACACACTAACACGTATGAATAAACATGTCCAGACTAACAGGACTATAATTACACTGCTCTTCATGCGAACTGAGCCTGGTGTCTGCAACATAGTCTGACAGTGTGTGTGTCTGGTGTGTGTGTGCGTGTGTTTGGTGTGTGTGTGGTGTGTTTGTTGCGGTGTGTGTGTGTGTGGTGTGTGTGTTTGGTATGTGTGTGTGTGTGTGTGTTTGGTGTGTGTGTGGTGTGTGTTTGGTGTGTGTGTGTGTGTGTGGTGTGTTTGTTGCGGTGTGTGGTGTGTGTTTGTTGCGGTGTGTGTGTGGTGTGCGTGTGTTTGGTGTGTGTGTGGTGTGTTTGTTGCGGTGTGTGTGTGTGTGGTGTGTGTGTTTGGTATGTGTGTGTGTGTGTGTTTGGTGTGTGTGTGGTGTGTGTTTGTTGCGGTGTGTGTGTGTGGTGTGTGTTTGGTGTGTGTGTGTGTGTGTGTGTGTGTGTGGTGTGTTTGTTGCGGTGTGTGGTGTGTGTTTGTTGCGGTGTGTGTGTGGTGTGTGTGTGTGTGGTGTGTGTGTGTGGTGTGTTTGTTGCGGTGTGTGGTGTGTGTTTGTTGCGGTGTGTGTGGTGTTGTGTTTGTTGCGGTGTGTGTGTGGTGTGTGTGTGTGTGTGTGTGGTGTGTGTGTGTGTGTGGTGTGTGTGTGTGTGGTGTGTGTTTGGTGTGTGTGTGTGTGGCGTGTGTGTGGTGTGTGTTTGTTGCGGTGTGTGTGTGTGGTGTGTGTTTGGTGTGTGTGTGTGGTGTGTGTGTGTGGTGTATGTGTGTAGAACTGTTTCCTGGAGTGTGCGTATCAGTATGATGACGATGGCTACCAGTCCTACTGCACCATCTGCTGTGGAGGACGAGAGGTCCTGATGTGTGGAAACAACAACTGCTGCAGGTCAGACACACACAAACACCCACACACACCTACACACCTACACACACACCCACCACACCACACACACACAACACACACACCTACACACACACCTACACACACACACACACACACACCACACAAGTTTGTACAGCTACCCTCATGGGGACCAGAAAATAGAAATTGCATGCTCCCTTGCCCTAAACTTAACCGTAACCCTTAACCTAACCCTAACCTAACCCTAATCTAACCTTAAACCTAACCCTAACCTTAACCTCAATAAACTAACATTTATGCCTAAACTTTGCCTAGATGTAATGCCTAACCTTAACCCTAAACTTAACCAACAATGCCTGGACCTTAAAGAAACCCCAATTCTAACCATAAAATCAATTGTAAATTTGGCCCTAAACCTAAACCCTGAGCCGGAAATTGACTTTTGCCTCATGGGGACCGGCAAAAGGTCCCAATGAGGCCCATTTTTTCTGGTTTTACTATACTCATGGGGACATTTGGTCCCCATGAGTTCAGTAAGACCTAAATCACATCAAACACACACACCACACACACACCAGACACACACCTGACACACACCACACCCACACACTGTGTCCCTGATGTGTGCAGATGTTTCTGTGTGGAGTGTGTTGACCTCCTGGTGGGGGAGGGTTCGGCGTCGGCCGCCATCATAGAGGACCCCTGGGACTGCTACATGTGCGAGACGCGCAACACACACGGGTTGCTACGGCGACGCGACGACTGGCCAGCTCGACTACAGGTGTTCTTCGCTAACAACCACGAACAGGAGTTTGTAAGTTGCTGGTTCGTTAGTTCTGTCGGCTTCTGTTCTGCAGTCACACGCAGCTTCATTTAACCCCATCTCACCCCCCCCACCCTCCCCACCAACAGGAGGCGCCCAGAATCTACCCGCCTGTGGCGGCTGAGATGAGACAGCCAATCAGAGTGCTCTCTCTGTTTGACGGCATCGCCACAGGTCAGAACACGTATGTGTGTTTTTGTCTGTGTATAACGTGTGATGTGTGTATGTGTTTCCGTATGCTATGTTGTGTGTTTGTGGCTGTGTATAATATGTTGAGAGAATTTGAAAACAAACCCACAATGCCTGCCGTCGCTGGCCAAGTCCACTATGTTGAAGGGCCCCTGGGTTTGTTTTCATCATTATCATTAGAAGTGTTGTAAATACACAGAAAGCAAACAGAATGCATAATCTTTCCAAATACTATCTACGGTTATGCAAAAACAAGTTGACCTTCAGGTATGAAAGAGTGCATCCTCAATTTAACTTTGTTTTAGAATAATTAAGACTTCATTATGGTTTTGATGTTTTTTGCATGAAAAAACATTCAGTTACAACTCACTAAAATAACATTTTAAAGGTATGATGGTTTCACAGTCCTAGTTGTATGTGTGTATGTAATATATAGTGCGTGTGTGTGTGTGTGTGTAGGTCTCTTGGTGCTCAGGGACCTTGGGATACAGGTGGACAGATATGTGGCTTCGGAGGTGTGTGAGGATTCCATCACAGTTGGAATAGTTCGTCACCACGGTTCCATCATGTATGTTGGAGACGTACGCAACGTTACACACAAACACGTGAGTAAGCTCTTCGTCGCCATACCTTTTTTTAACCTTCCTCTTCCTCACCATCCTCTACAGCTGAATAATATGCAAGTCCTAACACTTGGTCCTGTTTATTATGTAACCATGACAGATTCACATTCTGACCAGTACACTGGATTCCCAACAGTTCATTATAACTACAGCTCGGGTTGGAAGGAGTCCATTTTGAATTGGTTCTGCCTTTGTTATGATGTAACCCAATGATGATAGGCAGAGAAAGCAACCACATCCCTGGGTGATGTGGGCCAAGGTGCCTGCGAACGAGATGTCAGACATTCCCCCTCTCTCTCTCTTTTAATCTCTCCATCTTTCTACCCGTAGATCCAGGAATGGGGTCCTTTTGACCTGGTGATTGGAGGGAGTCCCTGTAACGATCTGTCCATTGTAAACCCGGCCAGGAAGGGGCTCTTTGGTAGGTCTGCATGCAATTTAAATAAATTACCTATTATAAAACACAATTCAGAAAGGCTATATTAATTAAGTAAACTGGATTGAAAATAAAACAAGGTGGAAAGCAACCCGTTTGTGTGTGTGTGTATGTTTGTGTGTGTTTATATGTTTTTGTGTATTGTATGTATATATGTGTGTGTGTGTATGTCAAGCTGTATTGGTCACTATAACTTTATTTTTCATATTTTGTTCCGCAATTTCCTATACTTATCCATCTTAAATGCGTACTCATGTAGATGTTTTTAATGGTCAGGTTATTCATTCTTATGCTTTATACCAGACGTAGTTCATTTAACAGACTTTAAGAGCCGAGACACTAGCGTCTAACTAGACGCTTAACAAACTTTGCTATGATGTGTGTGTAACTGGTCAAACCTCTAAACCTTCTACTCTGGTGGTTCCCCTAGAGGGTACTGGCAGGCTGTTCTTCGAGTTTTACCGTCTGCTTCACGAGGCTCGTCCCAAACCAGAAGAAAACCGCCCCTTCTTCTGGCTGTTCGAGAACGTTGTTGCGATGGGGATAAGCGACAAGAGAGACATCTCTCGCTTCCTTGAGGTACACAGACACAGACACACACACACACATTTAGGGTTGGAGAGCTACTTAAAAAATTGAATATGTCCCAAGCTACTCAACGTTTTTTGTTGCTTTCAGTCTTTTCTCCCTGGCATCTTGTCCCCAGAATGCTTTACTACATTTTCTGCCAATATACCTGTTCATATAAGGTTTAATACAATACTTAGGGGGCCTTTTATCAAACAATTTTCTGAAATTCAGTTGAATTTGTCTGGTTTAGGATTATTTTCAGTTTTCTGGAATATTACAAATACTGCTGGGGTTGGGCTGCATTACTAATCGAAATAGCGATATCCAAATCGACATCTTACACAATATTCAGCTCCAAAAAGGTGAATGATATGTGCTTGATGCAAGGCAACCGGCACGCATCGTGCGTCCGTAATTGTTTTTCTTGCGGGTGCTATAGGTATATTTGTAGATTACTTATATCCCTGGACTCATTTTGTGTAAATACTTGATGGTTTTTCAGTGTTAGTTTGAGTTAACGCTGCACCTGCTAGCGATGACGTCTGCAAAAGTTAGCGAGTGGCACCAGGATATATTGTCCCACACATACGACTGCATGGTTACTAAAAGTTTATTAAAAGTTGTGCCTACAAACACTTAAAATGGGAAAACATACCTCAAGGGTTGAGAAGCTTTGCCTAACCAACCAAGGCAACGGCACAAACGGCAAACGCCGCCAACGCCCGTGCATTCACTGAGCCGTCAAACGAATAGTTGGACCCAGGCTGCTCCTTCAAATTGGCAATAAGGGTGAAATAGCAACACTGAACTTTAACACAAGTTTCATTCAGTTTAATTGCACATTATGTAGGATATGATCTCTATTTTAAAATGCGATTATCTTTGCTGTTTACACCATGTTTGAAAATCACAAATCATAACCGTAACTGCAATATTTGTCAAAGAAATCGCAATTCAATATTTTATCCAAATCATGCAGCCATATGCTTGATTAAAAACCTCAGTGGGAGTCCATTTCAATTATGGTCATCTGTCATCAGAATAATGGTAGTTATAAAAAAAAATAACTTCACTGTAATAATAGTGAATCTGGGACTTTCTTTGCACTTGTAGCAAAAGAGGAACGTGTTGGTCTGTGTTGCTGCTATTTTACACAAACAAAAAATAAATCCCAGAATATTGCGATTGACCTGTTGTAGACCCCTGTTTGTATTGTAAATGGAGCAATGCTGCCACTGTGTGGCCATGAGAGGAACAGCCACCCACACGCTAGTGATTATTAACGTTTTCTGCTCTTGTGTACTGGCTAACTGCAACTGTGTGTGTGTATCTTCCAGTGTAATCCGGTGATGATTGATGCCAAAGAGGTTTCTGCTGCTCACCGCGCCCGGTACTTCTGGGGAAACCTGCCTGGCATGGGACGGTAGGACACACATCCCTCTAATGACTGTATTGATGTCGACTGCATAATGAGGACAATAAAAACATCCCTCTAATGACTGTACTAATGTCGACTGCATAATGAGGACGGTAAAAACATAACTCTAATAATTGTCATGATGTCGACTGCATAATGAGGATGGTAAAAACATAATTCTAATGATTTTACTGATGTCCACTGCATAATGAGGACGGTAAAAACATCCCTCTAATGAATGTACAGATGTCAACTGCATAATGAGGACGGTAAAAACATCCCTCTAATGACTGTACAGATGTCGACTGCATAATGAAGACAGTAAAAACATCCCTCTAATGACTGTACTGATGTCGACTGCATAATGAGGATGGTAAAAACATCCCTCTAATGACTGTACTAATGTCGACTACATAATGAGGACAATAAAAACATCCCTCTAATGACTGTACTAATGTCGACTACATAATGAGAACAGTAAAAACATCCTTCTAATGACTGTACTAATTTCGAATGCATAATGAGGACAGTAAATACATCCCTCTAATAAATGTACTGATGTCGACTGCATAATGAGGACAGTAAAACCGTGCATCTCTCTTCAGACCGCTCACAGCCATGGTGAATGACAAACTCGATCTACAAGACTGTCTGGAGCATGGACGCACAGCCAAGGTAAGCACGTGTTTTTGTTTGTGTGTGTGTACAGGTTTTACATTATTTTCCCACCACAATAGTGAAAGAAAATAGATATGGACTTGTTGGGTTAGAGGTTAAGGTTTGGGAAAATGGGTACATTTGATTTAATAATATTTATGGTCCCTACAAGAGTAATAAAATCCAAGTGTGTGTTTGTGTTCAGGTCACAGGTCAGTTTAAGGGAGTGTACTTCCTGATTAAAGTGGGTGTTTGTGTTCAGGTCACAGGTCAGTTTAAGGGAGTGTACTTCCTGATTAAAGTGGGTGTTTGTGTTCAGGTCACAGGTCAGTTTAAGAGAGTGTACCTCCTGATTAAAGTGTGTTTGTGTTCAGGTCACAGGTCAGTTTAAGGGAGTGTACCTCCTGATTAAAGTGTGTTTGTGTTCAGGTCACAGGTCAGTTTAAGGGAGTGTACCTCCTGATTAAAGTGTGTTTGTGTTCAGGTCACAGGTCAGTTTAAGGGAGTGTACCTCCTGATTAAAGTGTGTTTGTGTTCAGGTCACAGGTCAGTTTAAGGGAGTGTACCTCCTGATTAAAGTGGGTGTTTGTGTTCAGGTCACAGGTCAGTTTAAGGGAGTGTACCTCCTGATTAAAGTGGGTGTTTGTGTTCAGGTCACAGGTCACAGGTCAGTTTAAGGGAGTGTACCTCCTGATTAAAGTGTGTTTGTGTTCAGGTCACAGGTCAGTTTAAGGGAGTGTACCTCCTGATTAAAGTGTGTTTGTGTTCAGGTCACAGGTCAGTTTAAGGGAGTGTACCTCCTGATTAAAGTGTGTTTGTGTTCAGGTCACAGGTCAGTTTAAGGGAGTGTACCTCCTGATTAAAGTGGGTGTTTGTGTTCAGGTCACAGGTCAGTTTAAGGGAGTGTACCTCCTGATTAAAGTGGGTGTTTGTGTTCAGGTCACAGGTCAGTTTAAGGGAGTGTACCTCCTGATTACGACATAAATCTTTATCTGTTTGTAGTTTGGGAAAGTGCGGACGATAACGACGCGTTCTAACTCGGTGAAGCAGGGGAAGGACCAACACTTTCCAGTTTACATGGACAACAAGGAGGACATCCTCTGGTGCACTGAGATGGAGAGGTAACCGCTGACCTCTACCCATTATGTACGGACCTTTGACCCCCTGACCCCTAACCTTTGACCTCTCCCCCTTCAGGGTGTTCGGGTTTCCGGTTCACTACACTGATGTTTCCAACATGAGTCGTCTGTCCCGGCAGCGTCTCCTGGGACGTTCCTGGAGCGTTCCAGTCATCAGACACCTCTTCGCCCCGCTCAAAGAGTACTTTGCCTGCAACTAGCATACACACACACACACACACACACAATACACACACACATTCCAAACACACATCTCGCCCACCCCCCCCCCCACCACCCCACCCCATAAACCATATGTTGACTCTCAACTAGGAAGGACACCCCACCATTCCGGTGCTAACCATTTGCAGACCAGGAAACACACCCACTCCGGTGCTAACCAGTCACAAACCAGAACACAACTCCTCTCCGGTGCTAACCAATTACAAAGCAGAACACAACTCCTCTCTGGTGCTAACCAGTCGCAAACCAGAACACATCCCCACTCCGGTGCTATCCAATCCCAAACCAGAAGACATCCCCACCCCGGTGCTATCCACTTACAGAACCAGAAATGTTATTCAACTACGGTGCAACACACAGAGATCCCTGGACTGAGGTCCAATCCCAAATCGACCCAGAAACTCTACATCCTTAACCCTATGCACTTGTGGAGATCTAAGAGGATGTGATGAGTATAAATAACATGGTAACTCTGTCAAACTCTCACAGGTCTCCACAAGGCCATGAAGTCATTGTGGGAAGGGGCCTGTTGCTTAGGGGAGTGTCTTTGCCGGCCCCTCTCACAGGTCAGTCATACCTAATGGTGCTTCAATGCTGAGATGCCAAATCCCCTCAACATCTCATCTTCCCTAGGGCAGATCGAATGTTTGGCACTACACGCATACACACACACACACACACACAGGTGTTTATAACACTTCTTTCAAATTGATCATTAGTTGACAATGTTTGTGACTCTTCAGGTAGCAGCTTGTTTTCTAATGTAGTGTAGTTGGGGTTTATGGTTAGGATTAAGGTTAGGGTTAGGTGTGGAGGTGACCTCGTCCTTAGGTTACCAGCACATTTAAAGCCACATAAAACAACTATTCTCATTTGGCCTTGGTTAATTATATTGAGTGACCTTACTGAGTGTTTGTTATCATTTTGTTTTAGCGAGTCATTTCCCTGGGGTGCGTTTTCCCATGAATCTCAGCATGTTATCTAGCAGCGACACCTCTTTGCCGTCCAATTTGCGGTTATAATCCTTGCCTCGTCACAACGACTCCACAGCAGGTTACAGGATTGTCAAAGATCGACACATTTCCCCCCAAACATGTCCTGACGAGACGATTCTTGTTACACTGCTCACTCAACCAGGAAGCTGCTGAGGTGAATGACTTCACCCGGTAACAACCAGGAAGCTGCTGAGGTGAATGACTTCACCCGGTAACAACCAGGAAGCAGCTGAGGTGAATGACTTCACCCGGTAACAACCAGGAAGCAGCTGAGGTGAATGACTTCACCCGGTAACAACCAGGAAGCAGCTGAGGTGAATGACTTCACCCGGTAACAGCCACAATTTTCATGAGTCTGGGCTTTTGCCCCACCGACCTCAAGGAGTCGCAAGAGCATGAAATGACAAGGGGGGCCAGTCCAATATCCGACCCTCCGCGCCTAACCCACCCACCCTGCAAAACCTCCGCCGGTGCACCCCCAACTACTGCAACCATCCAGCCGTCCACCCCATCCGTCCCTACACCCTGGGCAGCACTGAGGCAAATGGTGCTGCCCCCTGCTGGGAGCCCTGGTTATTGTCGTTTGTTGCACAACCAGGATTTGAAAACCTGGCCGCGGTAACACCGTTGTACTGCTACGGTGCAAGTTTACATCCTGCTGAGGAGTTTGGTGCTTGAAGCTGTATTTCTGATATCTGTTAGTGTATGTGGATACATAAGCCTGAGCACATCTGAAACTTGCCAGCTATAACACTAGATGTTCCTTTCAATAAGGTAGCTAGCTAGTTAGCTAGTTAGCCAGCTAATGTGGTGACATTGTTTTATCCTAATGAACATGATTTAATAAAGTTCTACACTAAATCAGTACAGTATGGAGTCAGCTATGCCTGGAGTCAGTACAGTATGGAGTCAGCTCTGCCTGGAGTCAGTACGGTATGGAGTCAACTCTGCCTTGAGTCAGTGCGGTATGGAGTCTGCTCTGCCTTGAGTCGGTGCGGTATGGAGTCTGCTCTGCCTTGAGTCGGTGCGGTATGGAGTCAGCTCTGCATTGAGTCGGTGCGGTATGGAGTCAGCTCTGCCTTGAGTCAGTGCGGTATGAGGTCAGCTCTGCCTTGAGTCAGTGCGGTATGAGGTCAGCTCTGCCTTGAGTCAGTGCGGTATGGAGTCAGCTCTGCCTTGAGTGCGGTATGGAGTCAGCTCTGCATTGAGTCGGTGCGGTATGGAGTCAGCTCTGCCTTGAGTCGGTGCGGTATGGAGTCAGCTCTGCCTTGAGTCAGTGCGGTATGAGGTCAGCTCTGCCTTGAGTCAGTGCGGTATGGAGTCAGCTCTGCCTTGAGTCTGTGCGGTATGGAGTCAGCTCTGCCTTGAGTCGGTGCGGTATGGAGTCAGTGCAGTATGGAGTCAGCTCTGCCTTGAGTCGGTGCAGTATGGAGTCAGCTCTGCCTTGAGTCTGTGCGGTATGGAGTCAGCTCAGGTTGGTGCTCTCGTTGCAACATCGCGATTGGTGCTATGTGGGGGGAAGGTGTTGTGGGAGACGATTGGTCAGTCGATTATTTCGCTTAAAGAGATAGTTTGACGTCAAATCATGTTTGGGTCAAATTCCCCTGACCTGGTCTTGTCTGTGAAGGTCCATGGGGTCATGTTTCACCACAACAAATTCTTAGCTTCTGTCCTAGCCTGGAGTTAATATCACTAGTTTCGTCCAAATTCATGAAGTGGAACCATGCAAATCGATAGTGACCGGAGTTTCTCAAGCTGTGCTTATTAGCTAACGGAAGGAGCTGATTTCGGCACAAATTTGACATAGTACACAATTTTCGGGGACTCTTTCTGGCTCGACAGCACCATTTTTACAACCAGTGGTGAAAAAGTCGCAGAATGCATCTTTAATGTCTAGACTTCAGACCTGGGGACTTATGCTACCTCCCAGAGGCAGGCTTTAGTTCAGCGGGTTAACACGGTCTTGTGGCGCGCAGACAATCCAGATTCACACCCAGATCACACACATAACACACACAACACACTGTTGATGAGTTGTTTCCAACACTGTGGTCCGTCACGCCACAAATACAGCTGTCTCCTATGACACAGTGGAATAGTGTATTGGTTACTATAGGTAACTAGCGGTGGCTATGGGTTACTATGGGTCAGGACTGTGAGTAGTCTGTTGTACTGTAGGGGGAGGGACTTGGGGCAGTGAGTTTATTTGTCGTGTGATGTGATTGGCTGGTGGTTATTTTAGGTGATTATTGTCAGAGAGTTAAACACAGATTTACACACTCAGACACGTACACTCATCTCATGGGTGTAATGAAATGTGTATTGAAGACAAAGGACTTGTGATATTTCAAAAGGTGCTACAATAAAATATGACAAATCTATAGTTAGATTAAATAAAATATGACAACTCTATAGTTAGAAGAAATTACATTTAGAAATATGTTGTCTTTCTGGCTGTATTTTAAGTTGTGGTATTATTCTATTATCTTGTGGGGAATAACTATAGACATTTTAACTGTTATTATAATTGTATCTTGTGAAGACTAACTAAAGGAATTTTAACTTTGTACTTCAACCTGTTATGAACAGTTAATAAAGAATGATTCATGTTTTAGCCTAGAGATGCTGTCCGTCTGTCTTTATGTTTTATCCTCAAGAGGAGGTCCAACCCAGCCATAAGCCTTGTAAAGGATAGCATGGGCCCCCAGTCACTTTTATCAATTTTATAGTAATTATAGTTTTTAGGAACTCAGTCAGGGTTTCAACATACTACTTGGGTTAGAGTTGTAGAATTTGCCAGTAAGAATAGTAGAATACACCACAGAACAGTGGAATACACCACAGATAATATTAGAATCTACCACAGAGAATAGTAGAATACACCACTGAGAACAAAAGAATACCCCACTCATAATGGAATATGCCTGAAAAATTGTAGAATCAACCACTGAGAATAGTAGAATACACCACTCATTATGGAATACACCTGAAGAATAGTAGAATCAACCACTGGGAATAGTAGAATACACCACTCATAATAGAATATGCCTGAAGAATAGTAGAATCAACTACTGGGAATAGTAGAACACACCACTCATAATGGGATACACAAGTAAAAATGAGGTGCATCAGCTGTTTTTTCTTGATGTCAGCCACTTGACCAGCTGACAATTAGCCGTGTCCATTACATTCTCAGTAGGTTGTCCCAGTCATCCATCTAAACATAGCATTAATAATCATATTACATTCTCAGTAGGTTGTCCAAGTCATCCATTTAAACATAGCATTAATAATCATATTACATTCTCAGTAGGTTGTCCCAGTCATCCATCTAAACATAGCATTAATAATCATATTACATTCTCAGTAGGTTGTCCAAGTCATCCATTTAAACATAGCATTAATAATCATATTACATTCTCAGTAGGTTGTCCCAGTCATCCATCTAAACATAGCATTAATAATCATATTACATTCTCAGTAGGTTTTCCAAGTCATCCATTTAAACATGGCATTAATAATCATATTACATTCTCAGTAGGTTGTCCCAGTCATCCATCTAAACATAGCATTAATAATCATATTACATTCTCAGTAGGTTGTCCCAGTCATCCATCTAAATGTAGCATTAATAATTAATTGTTATAATTAATATTTACATGGCATAAGTCACTAAGCTGTAAAATAGCAACAAAAAATCTATGCAACATTAGCAGAACTGCGTGAACTTTGTTGTAAAATAATAATAATAACACACCCCAGATGGCACAATGTATAGATTGTAGGAAATCTACTTGCGGTTATAATCCTTGCCTTGTCACAACGACTCCACAGCAGGTTACAGGATTGTCAAAGATCGACACAAACTCACATTTCTCTATACCATCAAGGGGAATAATTTTTTTCCATCATGAGATGGGGCCCTCCCAACAAATCTTGATTAGGGGCCCCTAAAACTGAAGCAGAACATTCTCAGTGTACCGATGGCTTGGCAGTGTACTTAGCAAAACATTCGGTCAGACTTAACATGTCAACATTGGCTTTATGAATACAGTTCCCTACAATCATTGTCACCTCCATAAAAAAGATGAGCAAAAAAGGCTGTAAGAAAATGTTGATGGTGAATTTAATGTACAAATGGACAATGGAGTTCTAGGAATTCAACCTTTTGTTGAGGAAAAAAATAAAATATTATAGTGAACAAGAAATTAAAAAATTTCTCGAAAACAAATTGCTGTCACGATTTGGCACCCCTACAGATTCTCGTGAAGCAAATTAAATAATTGTGTCTTTTTATTGCTATATATTTTCACGTGCACATCTTGAGTTATTAGGAACACTTAAGTAGTCATCCATGACTTCCTGTTTCTCTGGGGTATGAATATGAGGTGACCTTAAACTAAGCCTTTTGACTGAAAATTGAAAGCTCAAAATGCAGCCAGACACCAGGAATTCCACATGGTTGTATGATATGGAAATGTCTTCTGAGGAAGATTAGCCTTCTGGGAAGACTGGGAATTAACCTTCTGGGAAGTTTAGTAGAAACGCAGGATGGGGAGCTTTGGTAAAAACATCAAGGAGAAGAGCAATTTATTGTTGTAAATATATGATAACCCAAGGTAAGACGTCAGGGTGAAGTGGAGACTTCGACCCTTTCTCCAAAATCTCCACAGAACAATTCTGGCAGAACTGTTCATGTTTTAGCCCAGATCATCAGTTTGAGCCCCGGCACTGCCCTCCAAACCAGAACAGCTACAAATTACCCATGAAACCCAGTTGAATTGCGAACCGTCAGTTGTGCCAGCAATTCACAGTTGAACTAAGCTATTAGGACAATAGTGCTGAATAGAGATAACAGTAAGATACAGTATAGACAACAGGTTAAGATTAAGACAATAATACATTTATTGCTAGACCACACAAAAAGCTACTTCTACCAAGCCAGCTGTCTGTTATCCACATTATAAATAAGCCAAACGGCTTAGCTTCCAAGAAGCCTGAGAGAAGGAATATTAAGAGTTAATCAGAGTTCCTTTTCTGTAGCGTCCCGCGTCCCTGGCAACACATGAGATGTTTACAGTCCAGGGCAGGTTACCCGTTACCACTAGATTTGGTTTTAGAAGACTCATAACTTTACCAGTGAAGAAGCTGTTCAGCTTCATTCTCTTCCCTCTCCGTCCATCTCTCCTCTATTCTCGCCATCTCGTCTCTCATCTCTCTGGCTATATATTAATACACTCTGGTCCCATGAGACTTGACACGCCCCTAAAGGGCGGTGCCATTTCCCGGACCCTTATTCCCGATTGGCCAGTCGTCCTAACAGTCAGACAAGTTCACGTATGAGGGAGCGTCTGCAGCTCGCGCAGTGCCAGCTGTCCAGTGTCCTCAGCTCGCGGAGACCGGAGAGACTGGCTCTTTTCAGAAAGTGGTGTATTTGGGAATCAGGTCGAAGGTAGGAATCAGATATTTTTGCTCTGCTAAACGTGAACAAACTGTTATTTTTTATTGTTAACTCTTAATACGATATAACAGAGTAAGAGCGTTCTGTAAGCTACATAATGTGGCCAGCCGGAGGATCCTTGGTCTTGCTCGCCCAGCACACGCACGCACGCATACTAACGCTTGGCTGTTCAGGGTTCGCTTTCTTTTAATTGATTCATTATCTATTTCAATTGATATACACATTATGTCAGTTCATTAATCTCAGTGTATTTCTAGGACAGCATTCCCGTCCACTGAGCAATTAAATGATGTAGGTAATTGGCTGCGTCTGGACTATGTGTGTGTTTGTGTTATGTAAGTCAGTGATTCCATTGGAAGCACGTTGAGAGAGCAGAGATGAGTGTGTGATAGAAAAAATGTTTTCCTGTGTGTGTGTGTGTGTGTGTGTGTGTACATAGCGGTGGGAAGTTGTTTTGATTAATGATGGCTTGAGCGCGGGGTGGTATTGACTGAACAGCTATCGGACGGACGACGCACGCCCACCCGCCGTAGTGACGCGCGTTGCAGTCGCAAGAAAAAAGTGAATTTCCTAAATCTCGTCAGGGGGTTGCCGAAGATACAACACTGAAACCCCACTAACCGTGTGTGGGTGTCTATGTGTGTGTGATGTTATTATATCATTGTTCTAGTTGAATGTGTTCTTGTTAGGCCATGTTGTCGTTGATCCTTTGATCGCTCGTTCATGCATGATCCCCGAGAATTACCCCATCCCCCGAGATGTGTGGCACACATCAAAACGCATGCACACACACAACACACACGCATCACTGCCCACATGGCGGTTGTCATGCGCCAGCAGCTGTCTAATTCTATCTCCACTCAGTTAAAACGCATTAACACACACACATAAACACACAAACACACACACACTCTGCCCTACATTCAGTCCTGGGCTACTGACTCACTTCCCATCTGTTCTGACTCTTTACAGATGTTAGCCCTGCCCACTAACCTGCCAACTAGGAGTGTGTGTTGGACAGAGAGTGTGTATTGGACAGAGAGTGTGTGTACTTAATGTCCACATTGGACATATGCACACACACATTTTCAAATACATAAGATCAATTCATCCATGTAGAATGCACAGACAACCCTGCAGCACACACACTCGTCACACACACAACACACACGCACCCATCACACACACAACACACACTCATCACACACACAACACACACTCATCACACACAAAACACACACACAACACAGATGGACACACATGAATCCATGCAGAAAGTTGTTCTGGTCTGAGTCAGCATGGAAATATTAAGAGAGAGAGCAAAGGACTGAGAGGGAATAAGAGAGACGGAGGGATGGAGAGATGCAGAGAATCAGGGAGAGAGGGATGAGGGATGGAAAACAGGAGAGAGGGGGAAGGAGGGGGAGAGATTGAGTGAGAGAAAGAGGGGAAGAGGGAGATATGCAGGAGCATAGAGGAGAAACATTTTAAAGACCGTCCTCGCCACATCTCTCCCTACCTCCATGTCGTGCTCGCTCCATGTAAATTATAGATTTGAGAATAATAGATCTGCTCTGAAATATTTAAAACATTAAAAACCAAGAAAGGCTGGGAGAGTTTGTGTTGTATGTCATGAATCTGAGAGAGAGTCTGTGGTGTATGTCAGGAGTCAGATAGAGAGTCTGTGTTGTATGTCAGGAGTCAGAGAGAGTCTGTGTTGTATGTCATGAGTCAGATAGAGTCTGTGTTGTATGTCATGAATCAGATAGAGAGTCTGTGTTGTATGTCATGAGTCAGATAGAGTCTGTGTTGTATGTCATGAGTCAGATAGAGTCTGTGTTGTATGTCATGAGTCAGATAGAGAGTCTGTGTTGTATGTCATGAATCAGATAGAGAGTCTGTGTTGTATGTCATGAGTCAGATAGAGTCTGTGTTGTATGTCATGAGTCAGAGAGAGTCTGTGTTGTATGTCATGAATCAGATAGAGAGTCTGTGTTGTATGTCATGAGTCAGATATAGTCTGTGTTGTATGTCATGAATCAGATAGAGAGTCTGTGTTGTATGTCATGAGTCAGATAGAGAGTCTGTGTTGTATGTCATGAGTCAGATAGAGAGTCTGTGTTGTATGTCATGAGTCAGAGAGAGTCTGTGTTGTATGTCATGAGTCAGAGAGTGTCTGTGTTGTATGTCATGAGTCAGAGAGAGTCTGTGTTGTATGTCATGAGTCAGATAGAGAGTCTGTGTTGTATGTCATGAGTCAGAGAGAGTCTGTGTTGTATGTCATGAGTCAGATAGAGAGTCTGTGTTGTATGTCATGAGTCAGATAGAGAGTCTGTGTTGTATGTCATGAGTCAGAGAGAGTCTGTGTTGTATGTCATGAGTCAGATAGAGAGTCTGTGTTGTATGTCATGAGTCAGAGAGAGAGTCTGTGTTGTATGTCATGAGTCAGAGAGGAAGAGTCTCTGTTAAAGTTCAGTATGTCAAATTATTCACAAACACATTTCATCCCAATTAGTTGTCTTTAGTGGATTTACTGTTAAATCAGATTAGATATGTCTCACCTCCCCTCCTCCCCTTCTCCACATACCTCCCCCTCCCCTCTCCTCCTCTCCATCCTCTGCTCTTCCATCCCTCCATCTCTCAGGTGACAGAATGTCTAACTCTGGCTCCATGAGGATCCTAATTAAAGGAGGGAAGGTGGTCAACGATGATGTCACACAGGAAGCAGATGTTTACATCGAGAACGGGACCATTCAGCAGGTTGAACTTATTCAAATGAATAACACCTTATTACCGTAGTAACAACACCATATTACCGTAGTAACAACACTATAACATCAATTTACTTACAGCCACATCATAATAGTAACAACATCATGTCACTATGGTATCAACTCCACGTCATTATACATGTAGTATCTATAGTAGTAACACCATATCCCCATAGTAACTATAGTAACAAAACCATGCCACCACGATAAATACACCATAGCAACCAACACAAAATCACCATGGTAACATAGTAACCAACACTATATAACCATGGCAACTACAGCATAGCAACCAACACCATATCAACACAGTAATTATATTAACTAGCAGCACATCACCAGCTGCTGTTCAGTTTTCTATGTAGGGTAATGTTTTGTACTGAACAAACCGTTACCTCCGAAACATTCCTGAGCAGACTTTGAATAATTTATTTCAAAGGGCAGTGGTGATGCTAACAGTGTTCCCCACCCCCATAAACCCCCTCTGTCCTTGACTGGTCCTTTACTTCAGCCGCAGGTGGATGTCAGTGGGGCTGCTGATTTGTCCAGGGAGCAGCACACATGTTCACGGCTGAGTGAGAAGCCTGCTAGCCTCCTGAATATGCATGGACATTTTAACGCGGACATCTCAGTTATTTAAAAAGCCCCTGACCTGGTTAATAACGACCTCACTGCCGACGGTGGCAAGATTATATCCCCCTGGTTAGAAGCCACAGAGCAGCGGGCTGGTGCCGCTACGGTAAGATGTGTGCCGGAAGAGATGACCCGTGTTGTTGTCGTGCCAGGTGGGGCGGGAGTTGATGATTCCGGGCGGGGCCAAGGTGATTGATGCATCAGGGAAGTTGGTGATGCCGGGTGGAATCGATACCTCAGTCCACCTACAGCAGAACTTCATGAACGCCAGGAGCCAGGATGACTTCTACAGTGGCACCAAGGTACACACACACACACAAACACACACACGCCTTCACGCAAACACACAAACACACACCCACATTTTGCGTTGTGTTAATTCTAGTGTATGAAAGGAATCCACTGAATCCACAGCTGTCCTCCACACCCCCGCTCTCTCTCGCTCTCTCTCTCTCTCTCTCTCTTCACCCCCCCAGCAGTTGCTCAGTGTTCAGTTGTTATTGGTTGATTTTTAATATTCTGCATTCCTCTGAAAGAAAGAACGGAGCGAGGGAGAAAGAGAAAAGAAAGAAAGGAGCGAGGGGGAGGGAGAGAAGAGAGAGAATGGACAGGAGTCTGGTTTAGGAAATGAAAGAGGATGCGTGTTTGTTGGTGGGTTAGTTGTTGTTTTAGGGTGTGTTGCTAGTCAGATTGATAGTGATGGAATGTCTGGGGGGGTAGGCTGGAGATGAGGGGTTCACAGAAATCCTCCATATGTTTTCCCCCATGACCTCAATGCCATGACAACCAACCCCCCAGCCTTCCCTGCCCCCCTCCTTCTCGGTCTGTGGGAATCAGGAAGCACTGTGTGTGTGTGTTTGTGTGTGTGCAAGTGTGTGCGTGTTGCTGTGGAGATGGTTAGAATGTCATTGATGGCTTACAATTACCAAACTCACACACACACACACATACACATACACACATACACACACACACACACACACACACACACACACATACACATACACGCATACACACACACACACACAGCAGTGGACTTGGCAATGTAAACAAGAAAGACCGGAACACTGGAATGAGAGGAGAGAGAAAAGAAGAGATAGAAGGAAGAGATGAGTGGAGAGAGAGCAGAGAGTAGAGCAAGTAGAGGGGGGAGAGGGGAGGTGAGGGGACAGGAGAGGGGAGGGGACAGGAGAGGAGAGGGGAGGTGAGGGGACAGGAGAGGAGAGGGGAGGTTGGATGTAAGTTAATTTGACAGTGTGTGATCAAAGAGAGCTTGATTTTGTGTTTGTATCTAACGGATCTGTCATATCCCCCAGGGTTGGGTGAGTCATCCTCCTCCCTCTAAAAGCAATAATATTACAGACCTACCTCTCTACCCCCCCCCTTCATCACCCTGTCTCCCCTCTCTCCACCCTGTCTCCCCTCTCTGTCTCCCCTCTCTGTCTCCCCTCTCTCTACCCTCTCATCACCCTGTCTCCCCTCTCTGTCTCCCCTCTCTCTACCCTCTCATCACCCTGTCTCCCCTCTCATCACCCTGTCTCCCCTCCCTCCCCTCTCTCCCCTCTCTGTCTCCCCTCCCTCTCTCTACCCTACTCCCCTCCCTGTCTCACTTTATTTTTCTCTGTCTCCCCTTTCTGTCTTTCACTCTCATTCTTTCTCTCTTTCTGTAACTCCCTCTCTGTTTTTCTCTTTTTTATTCAATTCCACGGCTTGGCTTGAAGGTGTAACCGTATACTAGACAGATCAAATCAATTATATAATGTGGATAATAAGACAGAATAATGTTTCTCTGTTGCTCTCATCCTCCAGGCGGCGCTGTTGGGCGGGACCACCATGGTAATTTCACTGGTCCTCCCGGACAAAGACAGCTCCCTGGTGGAGGCCTATGAGAAGGTCAGGTCTCTGGCTGACCCAAAAACCTGCTGCGATTACAGCCTGCACGTTGGTGTGACCCGGTGGGGGCCCAAGGTACAGACACACACTCCACTATTACAGACACACACTCCACTATTACCGACACACACCCCACTATTACAGACACACACCCCACTATTACAGACACACACTCCACTATTACAGACACACACCCCACTATTACAGACACCCCCCCACTATTACAGACACACACTCCACTATTACAGACACACACTCCACTATTACAGACACACACCCCACTATTACAGACACCCCCCCACTATTACAGGCACACACTCCACTATTACAGACACACACCCCACTATTACAGACACACACTCCACTATTACCGACACACACCCCACTATTACAGACACACACTCCACTATTACAGACACACACTCCACTATTACCGACACACACCCCACTATTACAGACACACACCCCACTATTACAGACACACACCCCACTATTACAGACACACACTCCACTATTACAGACACACACCCCACTATTACGGACACACACTCCACTATTACAGACACACACTCCACTATTACCGACACACACCCCACTATTACAGACACACACTCCACTATTACAGACACACACCCCACTATTACAGACACACACCCCACTATTACAGACACACACTCCACTATTACAGACACACACCCCACTATTACAGACACACACTCCACTATTACAGACACACACTCCACTATTACCGACACACACCCCACTATTACAGACACACACTCCACTATTACAGACACACACTCCACTATTACAGACACACACCCCACTATTACAGACACACACTCCACTATTACAGACACACACCCCACTATTACAGACACACACTCCACTATTACAGAAACACACCCCACTATTACAGACACACACCCCACTATTACAGACACACACTCCACTATTACAGACACACACCCCACTATTACAGACACACACTCCACTATTACAGACACACACCCCACTATTACAGACACACACTCCACTATTACAGACACACACCCCACTATTACAGACACACACCCCACTATTACAGACACACACTCCACTATTACAGAAACACACCCCACTATTACAGACACACACCCCACTATTACAGACACACACTCCACTATTACAGACACACACCCCACTATTACAGACACACACTCCACTATTACAGACACACACCCCACTATTACAGACACACACTCCACTATTACAGACACACACCCCACTATTACAGACACACACCCCACTATTACAGACACACACTCCACTATTACAGACACACACCCCACTATTACAGACACCCCCCCTCACTATTACAGACACACTCCACTATTACAGACACACACCCCACTATTACAGACACACACTCCACTATTACAGACCCGATCGGTTCATTATTACAGGCCTGATATGTTCATTATTACAGGCCCGATCAGTTAATTGTTACAGGCCCGATCAGTTAATTGTTACAGGCCCGATCAGTTCATTATTACAGGCCTGATACATTCATTATTACAGGCCTGATATGTTTATTATTACAGGCCTGATCAGTTCATTGTTACAGGCCTGATACTTTCGTTATTACAGGCCTGATACGTTCATTATTATAGGCATGATAAATTCATTATTACAGGCCTGATAAGTATTCCTACCCTGACACCTTACCTCTAACCTCTGACCCCTAACCCCTGTAGGTACGTGCCGAAATGGAGTCCCTGGTGCGTGAACGAGGCGTGAACTCGTTCCAGATGTTTATGGCGTATAAAGACACCCTGATGCTGCGAGACTCTGAGCTCTACCAGTCCTTACTGAGCTGCAAGGACATAGGAGCCGTGGCCAGGATCCATGCAGAGAACGGAGAGCTGGTTGCAGAGGTACACACACACACACACACACACACACACAAAGAAACGCACACGCACAGGTGTCACAAAGAAGAATGACAGTGTGTTTGTGTTTTACCAGGGCAGTAAAGAGGCTTTGGACCTGGGGATCAGTGGACCTGAGGGCATGGAGATCAGCCGACCTGAGGAGGTGACTAAGGAGACAGAGAGGGAAAATGGAACAGCTACTCTGCTAAATCACTTGAATCCTCATTTAAGATGGGGTGTTATGTGTAGTGGATAAGCAAAAAAACTTTTGATTTTTCAAAGCGCTAAAATAAAGTTAACTACTTTAGTTAAGTGTCCTAGGCAGTTTTGGCTCTGTGCACAATGTATGTATGCACAAAAATAAAATAAACCACAAGGTTTCTATATGCTGCCCTCTGGTGGTGAAGTGTACCTATTTACAGAAACGCTATTATTACTTTCATTACTTTATTACATTTATTAATTTTAACTGGCTAAATTACTAATGTTATACTTGGCAGCAGTGTTGAATACTTGTTGCTGATTTGCTATAATGAGTTCTAGAATGCACATTCATTCCTTTTAAATGATAATTAGTCTCTGTCAGCAACATAGCACCACGCCTCCTACCATCATATCCCCATGAGTATGACCATGGCTATCTAATCTCCCTATTTACTCATTCATCCCCTCTTCTCCCAGTGTTAAAAAAAATTATACACTGCTGTGTATGGACATATATGCAGTCCCTAATGTATATAAATCACTGTGGGTAAAACTTCAGCTAATTTATTAAAATATACATCTTAATAAGTATCTAAGTTTCTCTGTTTTCTTTCAAAACAGCTGGAGGCAGAGGCCACACATCGAGCCATCACCATCGCTAACAGGGTAAGGGTTAAAGGTCATCATCACTAACAGGGTAAGGGTTAAAGGTCGCCATCACTAACAGGGTAAGGGTTAAAAATCAACACCAATAACAGGGTTAGGGTTAAAGGTCACCATCACTTACAGGGTAAAGGTTACCGTCACTAACAGGGTTAGAGTTAAAAGTCAACACCAATAACAGGGTGAGGGTTAAAGGTCACCATCGCTAACAGGATCAGGGTTAAAGTTCACCATTGCTAACAGCGTAAGGGGTGAAGATCATTAGCAATAACAGGGTAAGGGTTAAAGGTCACCATCACTAAAAGGTTTAGAGGTTACCAAAGTTAAATACATTGTGTTTGATCTGGATAAAATGGGTCATGTGCAGGTTTATGAAACCATGGAGAGGAAAAGACCTGTCAATATGTGGTTAAATGACCTTGATAAATGATCTGGTTAAATCACAACATATTAATTCAATTACGGCCCAACCAACTACAGGATCATTCTTTTTTATGTATTTATGTTTACTTAAAATGGAAAATCATATCAAATGTAACAGGCCAAGTTAAGTGACGAGTATGATTTGAACCAAAATTCATACATGGTGTGTATTTTTGTATCTTTTGGTCTTTCTGTATATGTGTCTCTGTGTGTGTGTGTGTGTGTGTGTGCACACGCTTGTTTTACTATACCTGTGAGGACTTTTTGAGATCATAATTAATTTCCATTAACAATTTCATATATTCTAAACCCAACCTTAACCCTTACCTTAATCTCTAAAACCCTATTATGACCCTAAATGACCCTTACCGCAAGCCTAAAAAACACATTAAATGTCCTCCCTAGTCATGGTTTGCCATGGGTTACAACATTTGTGAGGGCTATATCTGGACCTCGCAGAACTAGTATACGTGTTTTCCAGGCCCACTGTCCAATGAACCTGGTGAACGTGTCCAGTATGTCGGCTGGTGATGTCATCGCTGCTGCCAAGATGCAGGGTGAGTATATCATCTGGAAGCCTGATTTAGAACACTGTAAGGAATAGCTAATGTTGTGAAAACCCACTAAAGCTGTGGGGACTAGCTACGCTGTTTGGACTAGCTAACGCCGTGAGAACTAACTAACAGTCTGTGGACTAGCTAAAGCTTTGTGGACTAGTTAATGCTGTGAGAACTAGCTAACGCTCTGATGACTAGCTAACGCTGCGTGGACTAGCTAATTCCAAGAGGACTAGCTAAAGCTTTGTGGACTAGTTAATGCTGTGAGAACTAGCTAACGCTCTGATGACTAGCTAATGCTGCGTGGACTAGCTAATTCCAAGAGGACTAGCTAAAGCTTTGTGTGTGTTTGTGTTTTTTTTTTTTTTGTGTTTGTTTAGGTAAGGTGGTGTATGGCGAGACGTCAGTAGCTCACGCTGTGCTCAGTGGCATGCAGTACTACCACAAGGACTGGGCTCATGCAGCCAATCATGTCCTAGCTCCTCCGCTCCGCCTTGACCCCAGCACACCGAATTACCTGATGGGGCTGCTGGGCAAGTATGTACACACACGCACACCAGCATGCAAGCATACACACACACACACACATTGCACAGGCGTTGATGGTGAGTTTCCTGTTTAGTGACACTCTGAGCACGGTGGCGTCCGACCACCGTCCTTTCAGTACGAAGCAAAGGAGTCTGGGTAAAGATGACTTCACTAAGATTCCTCATGGAGTGGCCGGTGTTCAGGACAGGATGAGCGTCATCTGGGAAAGAGGAGTGGTACAACAAGCACACACATGCACACAAACACACACAAGCACACAAACACAGGCATGCAAGGCTTTAAAATGCGACCAGTATGTAGCTGTGCAACATTATATTATTTATGAAATATGTGTTTATAAAAGTGTGGCAAATGTATGTATTTTAGTGGTTAAAAAAGAAAAACGATAAAAAACTAGCTTTTCAGTTACCTACTACTCTGGTAGCAGCAATGAGACTGTAGGATTTTATCACAACTTCATACAGCACTTTCTAGGTATCACTTAGGTTTAAAGGCACGTCCAAAACCATTGAAAACAAACCCCTGATGCTGAGTGGTTGACCTGACAGGTGGGCGGGAAGATGGATGAGAATAGGTTTGTTGCCGTGACGAGTTCCAATGCAGCTAAGATCTACAACCTCTATCCTCGTAAAGGCCGTATCATACCTGGAGCCGATGCTGACCTGCTGGTGTGGGACCCAGATCAAACCAGGTGCACACATTCATTTACTTTGTTCATGGCAGTGCATTATAATGTACCTTTCACATGGCCAGGTCAGGGTCAGGAACCAACAGGTCAGGGTAAAGAACCAACAGGAGGTCAGGGTCAGGAACCAACTGGAGGTAAAGAACCAACAAGAGGTCAGGAACCAACAGGAGGCCAGGGTCAGGAACCAACAGGAGGTAGAGAACCAACAGGAGGTTAGGAAACAACAGGTCATGAACCAACAGGAAGTCAGGAACCAACAGGTCAGGGTCAGGAACCAACAGGAGGTAAAGAACCAACTGGAGGTCAGGGTCAGAAACCAACAGGTCAGGGTCAGGAACCAACAGGAGGTCAGGATCAGGAACCAACAGGATGTTAGGAACCAACAGGAGGTCAGGGTCAGGAACCAACAGGTCAGGGTCAGGAACCAACAGGAGGTCAGGATCAGGAACCAACAGGATGTTAGGAACCAACAGGCCAGGAACCAACAGGAAGTCAGGAACCAACAGGAAGTCAGGAACCAACAGGAGGTCATGGTCAGGAACCAACTGGTGTTTGGTTAACTGTGACAGTGGTTATGGTGTTGAGCTGTTGTGATGTTGAGATGTTGTGATGTTGAGGTCAGGGAGCTCTAATGGTGGTTGTGGTTTTTGAGGTTGGGGAGCTGTAATGGTGGTTATAATGTTAAGGTCATGGAGCTGTGATGGTGATTATGGTATTGAGGTCATGGAGCTGTGACGGTGGTTATAGTGTTGAGGTCATGGAGCTGTGATGGTGATTATGGTATTGAGGTCATGGAGCTATGACGGTGGTTATAGTGTTGAGGTCATGGAGCTGTGATGGTGATTATGGTGTTGAGGTCATGGAGCTGTAATGGTGGTTGTGACATTGTTGTGGAAGTGGCTCGTTGCTGACCCACTGTCTCTCAACAGGACCATCTCTGTGACAACCCAGGCACAAGGCGGAGACTTCAATCTGTATGAGGGCTTGCGTTGTCATGGCGTTCCCTTGGTAACCATCAGCCGCGGCCGGCTGGTGTGTGAGAACGGAGCATTCATGTGTGCAGAGGGTTCTGGGAAGTTCTACCCTCTACGCACCTTCCCAGATTACCTGTATAAGAAGATGGTGCAGAGAGAGAAGGTACACCCACACACCCACGCAGTTCGATTTGTTGTTGTTAAAACTCTGTTTTTAGTCTTTGTGAAATTGAATTCTCTCTATTTCTCTCTCTCTGTCTCTCTCTGTCTCGTTCTCTGTCAGAGTCAAGTGGTAAAGGGTGTGGACCGCCCTCCCTACTCGGGTGAGATTGCCTCAGTGAATAATGGGAAGAAGGAGGCGGGGCAAGCAGATGGGGACACGCCCCCTAGGGTCTGCGCCAGGGCCCACGTTGGAGTCAGAGATCTGCATGAGTCTTCCTTCAGCCTCTCAGGTACGACTGCTTCCTGTTATAGGTTTAGACTCCTTCCTGTTATAGGTTTAGACTCCTTCCTGTTGTAGGTTTAGACTCCTTCCTGACTCTTCAGTTGTTTTTATTGCATGCTTAATTAACGTGAAACACATTAATTTGGTATTTAGTTCATGATCTACATCTCAGTAGCTAAATACCCTTGCTCAGGAGCCTTGTTCACAATCAAACTTACAGTGAATGTCACACAATGTTGCTAAACACCTTATTCATCAACACTCTAGTTTAGGAAAAGTGACGTCTTGTTTACTTGCAGTGGAAAAAGGAGCACATAAGAATTTCCACTTTCCCCTGTATTATTAATGAAGCCATCTTTTTCCCTAGACCAACACCATAGTTTGAGTGCCCACTTGTTTCCTGAATGTTATGGCATGTGCTGCATAATAATGCCTGATGGTTCAAAGTACATCTTAGACCTTTCAAATATACCAGACCTGCTTGCTTGCATAAAAGCAGCAAGGACCATAAAGGTAAAGGTTAAAGTACACCCTAGACCAGGTGTAATCAAATCTTACCCTACGAGGCCCGGAGCCTGCTGGTTTTCTTTTTTCTTCCTTTTCTTCCTACCCTCACCTATGGTCATGAAGGCTGGGTCAAGACCGAAAGAACAAAATTGCGAGTACAAGCGGCTGAAAATGGTTTTCTCAGAAGGGTGCCAGGCTTCTCTCTTAGGGATAGGGTGAGAAGCTCAGCCATCTTTGTGGAACTCGGAGTAGAGCCGCTGCTCCTTTGCGTCGAAAGGAGCCAGTTGAGGTGGTTCGGGCATCTGGTAAGGATGCCCCCAGAACGTCTCCCAAGGGAGGTGTTCTAGGCACGTCCAGCTGGGAGGAGACCTCGGAGTAGGCCCAGGACTAGGTGGAGAGATTATATTTTGACACTGGCCTGGGAACGCCTTGGGATCCCCCAGTCAGAGCTGGCAAATGTGGCTCGGGAAAGGGAAGTTTGGGGTCCCCTGCTGGAGCTGCTGCCCCCACGACCCGATACCAGATAAGCGGATGAAGATGAGATGAGAGAGATGAGATCTACATCACAGTTAAAGGATCCCAGTTTGAGCCAGTTTGATACAGCAGCCAAATAATCCTGGCGCAACTGTAAGTTACTGTGTCGAATGCACCACAAGCATTCCTGGAGCATTCCCTGCTGCGCAGCAACATTCCTGGAGCATTCCCTGCTGAGCAGACACATTCCTGGAACATTCCCTGCTGAGCAGCAACATTCCTGGAGCATTGCCTGCAGAGCAGCAACATTCCTGGAGCATTGCCTGCTGAGCAGCAACATTCCTGGAGCATTGCCTGCTGAGCAGCAACATTCCTGGAGCATTCCTTGCTGAGCAGCCACATTCCTGGAGCATTTCCTGCTGAGCAGCAACATTCTTTGCTGCACAGCCACATTCCTGGAGCATTCACTGCTGAGCAGCAAAATTCCTGGAGCAACTGGAGAGTTTAGAGTGCCCTCTGTTTGTTGTTGGAGCACCGCTGAACACAGACACATCCGTCTGAATGAGAGACACCAGGGTCCTTATGGTCTGCACCCCCACCGTCGGCGAACGGTTTACTGCGGCCAAACAACGCCTCGTCTGTCTTCCCTGTTGTCTGTCCTCTGGGAATTAAAGCATAAAAACGCCTCAACATGTGTACACACACACACACAATGTGACTCTGTCACCGAGGTAATCTTTATCTCCTTTTCCTGATCAGGCAACCAGGTGGACGACCATGTCCCAAAGAGGTCCTCTGCACGAATCCTGGCCCCGCCCGGCGGCCGTTCCAGTGGCATCTGGTAACCGTGGGAGAGCCATGGCAACTGACAGTGTTTTTGTACATTTCCATGACAACCAGGAAAACTGCACTGATTTTACTACCACAGGGTTAGAGAAGTACTGGTTACTAATCGATAGATTGATTGATCAAATTTACAATGAATTTTGCCAAAGTGAGTTTTGGAACCAATGGGCTGGTTTCTGGCTGGAGAGAGGGAGGGAGAGAGGAAGAGAGAATGGACAGGACTGTTGCACTTAATAATCTGATGAGTTTATCTAAAGTAATAAAGAACACCTAAACCTTTTGTGAGATCAAAGCAGTACAGTTTCTGATTGGTTGATTGTCTGTGTTACCTGAGGTATTTAACCTAACAACCCACTCCCACACTATGTTACACTCTGGTTTGTAACAGGCTTAGCCTGTGTGTTATAACATGTTCAAAATCATATCACTGCTTCAGCACCCTAACCTTTAATCACAGGGGTCAGATGGGCCACTCTTCTAGCCAATAGAAGATGAGGGGCGGGGTGAGTCTGTTTAGGTGACGGCTGTTTTACCTTTTAAAGGGTTCATCCACAGCTGCATTAGTTGGACATATCCATTCATGATTTGTAAACATTGATTATTGAAGAAATGTACCGATAAATACCTCATGAGCATCTTACCACTGTTGTACCCAATCAGAACTTAACATATCAGCTTGTTTTACACCAGTGTTTGTGAACAAAGTAGACAAACAACGTATAGCTTTAAAAAATGGTCAGTTATGGTTGGATAAAGAAAGGATGGTCAGTCCTTGCCAAAGTCCACAGCTCTGTCTTTAAATTTGAGAGTGGTTACATTTCTTCAGCCCTATTCCTCAGCTTGTTTACAAAAAACTGAGGTGTGGTTAGCTTTATTGTTGCTTCAACTGATGATTGCCTGTTTCGCCTCTCACCTCTCCTATTTGCCCTATAACCCCTGACCTCCTGTTTGTGTCTACCCACCCCCAACCATGTTGTATATAATTGTGGTTCTATGTTTATGGTTAATCTGCTGTATTTTTTAACTAATGAATTTCTGTGCCACCTGTCGATTGCCTGGAATGACACCACAGCACGATCACTTGAAATCTTTTACTGTTATTAAGATGTTTAATATTAAGATGAGGATGAAGGTGGGGTGAATAATATGTTGGTGGTGCCTGTGATGAAAACAGTGATTATTATGACCTTGTTGGATCATGTGGAAAGCTGTGTGTCTGGTGTAGTTAAAAGCTCTGTGTATAGTATGGTGTTAAAAGCTCTTTGACGCTTTGGTGGTGTGATGATGTGATGATGTCAGTATTGATGGTGTCCTGGCGCTTGCTGTCTGTGATCAGGAATGACAACAAACATATTAAACAGACTAATACTTTACAGTTTGTGGTGTGTCTGTTCTGGGGGCTTGTGGACCAAGCACTGTAAACACACACACTCACACACACACACACAACTCTCCATGGTGACACAACATGGGAGTATTCCCCCGCATAGAGGCGGGTTGCCTAGCAGTGTGAAAATAAGGTTGAATTTTTTTTTTTATTGAAATATATTTATAGAATTAACCTAATCTCGATCTGTAGTCACCTCGTTTTATTTGAAAATGTATTAATAAACAGTTGATATTATCCCCAGGTCGATACCAAGCTAAGCCTCAGACAAGCAGGTGAGGTAGATCTTTAATGTAGTCAGGGGGGAATCCGAGTTGGAGACCGTCGCGCTGTGACGCAGGACTAAATCAGTCATGACCACCTCTACCGGTAGGTGGCGCGCTGGTGGGCGCAGGCAGTAGCTCGATGTTACCAGAGTGAACAGGCAATAGCAACGCAGCAGGCGGCATCAACCAAGACCGACTCAAGTCAGAAAAATACCGAATCAGAAAGAGACTCTTTTAACAAGACAGTGAGTAAATGTTTTTAATCATCGTCAACATATTTTATTTAAGGTTTTTAATAGAACTTTATGACATCTAATTCCGTTTAAATAGTTAGATTCCTGACGTCGTTAGTCAGGTACTGCCCTGGCGGCACCAGTACCACCGCAGTTGGTCTCATTCAGCGCTGCCTGGAGTGCCCTGCAGCTCAGGGAGTTGGGCGTGTTGTGTGTGTGTGTGTGTGAATGTATGTAATTCTGAGTATGTGTACTTACAAGTGGTTAGATAGTTAGTTTCTGTGTTATTACCGGAGCCTCCAGCGACGGTTGGGTAAAAACTGGTCCGGTTTAATTTAAGAATGACAACGTCACATAATTAACATCACTGTACTTGTCAGACTGGAGACAGTTATGTTGTGGTAAAGACGTTAAGCGTGTTGCTCAGATAGATAGTACATCGGCTAACAGATTAGGTCGCTAGCTAGGTCAGCCTGTCGCAGCTTAATAGCCCTACGCAGTAAACTCACAGTTTTGGTAGCCTAGCCTCTGGGTAGCTTGTCGAGTTGTTTTGGTTGAAGTAAGACAAGTCTTTGACAGCGGTCAAATATGAACGAGGGGTTTTATAGTGTTACCCTAGTATTTATTAACTGACCGTGTTCACTTACTGTGTCGCAGGGGGATACAACTTTTCGTTGTCATGTAGTACGGTGCGCAGTGGCGGGTTGTCATGATGACTTGCCTACTCACTAGCTGGCTATGAGATTCTCAACGGTCAACACTTATGAAACACACTGAATCTAAGTCGGGAGGAGGAAGGAGTTCTTAACTCCCTTCTACTCTCCCCCCACACCCCAGGGACCTCACTAGAAAATCATAGATGGGGGGCTAAGCCTCGTTTTGAGGGGTCTGGGGGTACTCCCCAAAACATATTTTCATCGTGTTATTTTAGAGTACAAATTGGTGTAAAATCTTATCAAAATAAGGTTATTTTTGGTCAAGGTTGGCTAAAAATATAACTGTCTCATAGTTTGTGTTTGACACTGATCTAATATGACTTAAATTATATCCAAATACAGAGATTAAAGTCCACTCTGTCTTCATCCATCCAACACCAACTAAAGTCACAAAAACGGCCGTGCTATGTAGCCAAAATACTTTTGTCAACTGTAGTTTAAACAAAAACAGATTTAGTCATAAGCCAATTCATCTCGGAATAGAGTCGTAAAAAATGCATCATAATTTAAAAAAGAAACATTTAACAACCGATATCCCTTCATCTGAACAGAATAAGTTGCAATGTTATCTTCAAACCCTAACAAACATGAATCTGTGAAGCACGCACACTGATGATTATTAGTAACATACAAATGTTGGCTAACATGTCATTAATGGGAAATTTTCAGTAGTTGGTTAGTGTTGTCGAAATACGCACCCCTATTATCCGCCACTGTCCCCAATTGTTGGCCACCTTACTATTTTGTTGAATTACATTACAATTTATTTATATTTTTATTAGAAACGATAGATCTTAGTCTTCTCTGAAGTGCCTACTAGAAAGTTGTAGCTTGCTTTCTAGAAAAAAAGGCTGATCGTCGCAAGTCGAATTTGACGAACTGCAACAATTTCCATACATGACGTTTTTAAGATCTTAATTTAATTTTTTTTACCTCCATACATTCCTGTAGAAAAGGGTGGTGGGCTGGCTGAGGTTATATTGATTAGCAAAACGTACCGTTGCTTTCCAGTGCTATTACATTTTGGACTTGAGAGGATTTACTTCTCCGACCACTAGAAACGTTAGCTACAATTTACAGAAGACAGCTCGATTCAGATGAGCGAGTTACGTTCAATGCATCAAACTCAACCGAACGTGCTGCCAAATGAACACGATTCTAAGTTTAGATGTGATGGAAAGGTTGACGAAAAAATATATAATTTTTGATATATTGATTTGTTTAGGGGGGTAATTCATATTTTGGGGGGCTAAAAGCCCCCTGAAAACAGGCCTAGCGTCTCTGCTTCCCCCTTTCTCCTTTTCACCTCTGTCCCCATCTCCTATTGTCATCCCTCCATCTTTCCCTCCTTTCACTTTCTCAAACTCTCCCCCTTTCTCAATCCTGCTCTCTTTCTTCCTTATATTTTTCTCTTTCCCTCAACCCCCTCTCTCTTGCCCTCTCCTTCCCTCTTATGTGTGTGTGTGTGTGTGTGTGTGTGTGTGAGAGAGAGACCGACATCCAGACAGACAGGCATTCAGGAAGAGAGACAGACAGACAGGTGATGTCATGAAGGGGGAATCCTCAGAATGTTATGGAGATTTAAAAGAGTAATTGAACTGACACGCATGCTCACCAGTATATGGAGAAGTCACGCTGTTTTCCTTTCTTCAGCCATGTGCCTGATATTAGTTTAGAGGCCAAGGTACTTATATTCTACATATAGCCTATGTGATATATTATCAGAGGTTTAGTTCAGCTTTACTAGATCTATATGATATATTATCAAAGGTTTAGTATCAGCTATACTACATCTATGTGATGTATTATCAAAGGTTTAGTATCAGCTATACTACATCTATATGATATATTATCAAAGGTTTAGTATCAGCTATACTACATCTATATGATATATTATCAAAGGTTTAGTATCAGCTATACTACATCTATGTGATGTATTATCAAAGGTTTAGTATCAGCTATACTACATCTATATGATATATTATCAAAGGTTTAGTATCAGCTATACTACATCTATATGATGTATTATCAACGGTTTAGTATCAGCTATGCTACATCTATATGATGTATTATCAGAGGTTTAGTATCAGCTATACTACATCTATATGATGTATTATCAAAAGTTTAGTATCAGCTTTACTACATCTATATGATGTATTATCAAAGGTTTAGTATCTCTGCTATGCTACATCTATATGATGTATTATCAGAGGTTTAGTATCAGCTATACTACATCTATATGATATATTTTCAGATGTTTAGTATCAGCTATACTACATCTATATGATGTATTATCAGAGGTTTAGTATCAGCTATACTACATCTATATGATATATTATCAGAGGTTTAGTATCAGCTATACTACATCTATGTGATGTATTATCAGAGGTTTAGTATCAGCTATACTACATCTATATGATGTATTATCAACGGTTTAGTATCAGCTATACTACATCTATATGATATATTATCAGAGGTTTAGTATCAGCTATACTACATCTATATGATATATTATCAGAGGTTTAGTATCAGCTATACTACATCTATATGATATATTTTCAGATGTTTAGTATCAGCTATACTACATCTATATGATATATTATCAGAGGTTTAGTATCAGCTATACTACATCTATATGAAATATTTTCAGATGTTTAGTATCAGCTATACTACATCTATATGATATATTATCAGAGGTTTAGTATCAGCTATACTACATCTATATGATGTATTATCAAAGGTTTAGTATCAGCTATACTACATCTATATGATATATTATCAGAGGTTTAGTATCAGCTATACTACATCTATATGATGTATTATCAAAGGTTTAGTATCAGCTATACTACATCTATATGATGTATTATCAGAGGTTTAGTATCAGCTATACTACATCTATATGATATATTATCGGAGGTTTAGTATCAGCTATACTACATCTATATGATGTATTATCAAAGGTTTAGTAACCCCAATCTGGTAAAACTTTATCTTAATGTTCACATATTTACCACTCATTAGTACTTTATTAAGTAAATCATTCAATGATTCAAATTTTTTTTATAAAGCCCTCTTTACATCAGCAGTGGTCACCAAGTGCTTTTACAGAGTATGCATCAGAAACAGGAAAGAAAAATTTAGAATAAGAGAAGGCTTATCATCCAACTGGGCAGAAGCACACAAAAAAAGTACTGCTTTGAGGTATGATTACAATCAGATTCACTCAGCTAAAAACGATACATCTTCTCTCTACAGGAATTGAAACATTATGAGTTTGACGACAAATCTTAGAAACTATTGTCCAGACAGATGCATAAGACCGAGAGTGATCATAGGGTTAAATCTGTGAATGGGTTTACTCTTCCCGTGGTTTAAAATGTCTCTGTGTAGCAGACCCTAACATGCAGAAGTTTCTGAAGGAGTGTAATCTCCCCTTTCTGAAGGAGTGTAATCTCCCCTTTCTGAAGGAGTGTAATCTTCCCTTTCTGAAGGAGTGTAATCTCCCCTTTCTGAAGGAGTGTAATCTCCTATCAGTGTTTTAATAAGTTACCTTTTCTGGCCTGCAAATAATTTATGACCAACCATACTTACATTACAAATGTAATCTAATCTACTTACATTACAAAACAAATTTAATCTAATCTAATCTTCTTACATTACAAAACAAATCTAATCTATTTTCATTACAAAACAAATCTAATCTAATCTATTTACATTACAAAACAAATTGAATTTAATCTAAACTACTTACTTTACTAAATAAATGTGAAGTCCTCCATTTAATTTCAGAATCCCGATGTGGCCCACAAGGGAAAAACTTTGCCCAACTTCATTCCATTCAGTAGCCCCTCGTTCCATACAGTAGCCCCTCGCTCCATATAGTAGCCACTCGTTCCATACAGTAGCCCCTCGCTCCATACAGTAGCCCCTCACTCCATACAGTAGCCCCTCACTCCAAACAGTAGCCCCTCACTCCATATAGTAGCCCCTCGTTCCATACAGTAACTCCTCGCTCCTTTCTGCAGCTCCTCGTTCCATACAGTAGCCCCTCACTCCATATAGTAGCCCCTCGTTCCATACAGTAACTCCTCGCTCCTTTCTGCAGCTCCTCGTTCCATACAGTAGCCCCTCGCTCCATATAGTAGCCCCTCGTTCCATACAGTAACTCCTCGCTCCTTTCTGCAGCTCCTCGTTCCATACAGTAGCCCCTTGTTCCATACAGTAGCCCCTCGTTCCATACAGTAGCCTCTCACTCCATATAGTAGCCCCTTGTTCCATACAGTAGCCCCTCGTTCCATACAGTAGCCCCTCGTTCCATACAGTAGCCTCTCACTCCATATAGTAGCCCCTCATTCCATACAGTAGCCCCTTGTTCCATACAGTAGCCCCTCACTCCATACAGTAGCCTCTCACTCCATACAGTAGCCCCTCATTCCATACAGTAACCCCTCACTCCATATAGTAGCCCCTTGTTCCATACAGTAGCCCCTGCGCTGGAATACTCATCATAAGAACATATCCTAAATGAGTAAGAAGTCAGTTTAAATGTAAAATAGTTTTCTTTTTTTCCCTGTACCGTTTCCTGTCTCTGATATCTGAGGTCCTGTGTGTGTGTTTGTTTGTGTGTGTCTTTAGGTGGTTATAATAAGATTATGCTAAACCTTTTGTTCACGTGGAGAGCTGGGTGATGTCTCTGGCAGTCTGCTTGTCTGTGTTGTCTGCCTAACCCCAACTAAACTTAAGACAATTTGCTGAATGAACACTGTTTGAAAAAACACTTAAAATAGGATAGAAACTTACAGTGTAATGTAATTTAATGTACAATGTGCTTGTGTGTGTGTTGCAGAGTGATGGCGGTCAATGTGTTCTCCATCTCTTCGGCCGTAGAGAATCTGAGTCGCCATGAAATGTTGACCTGGGTCAACGACTCACTACAGCTATCTTACACCAAGATAGAACAGCTATGTTCAGGTAACACTCCCACACACTCACACACACTCCCACACACTCACACACACTCCCACACACTCCCACACACACTCACACACACACACACTGTAGTCACTCGCTTCTTGTGTGCCCGTGTTAATATTCCTTTGTAGTCAGTGGGTAAAATAGTTGAAGTTCGACTTAAGTGCGCATTAAAAACATTAAAACTCTGCCTCTTTCTTAATTTGAAAACAGACAACGGATATGCCTTTGGTGGTTCGTCGATGATGTCAATAAACCACTCCCCCTCGCCAGATACCACTATAGTATCCACAGTAAGGGTATGCTGACTTCTGTCACTCCTTCAGTATTTGTAGACGTCTGTACACATGATATATTTTTAGGATGGAAGCTGTGGAGAAACTAAAAAACAAATTTTGTAGCTACATTTAAACTTATTGATCTAGTTTATTTTCTTTTTGTTCAGCATTAAATGAAACGATATGATGGTGCGTTGAGCAGTTACACTGTTTAAATACCCATTAAGTCATAAATTAGGTGTTTATACAGTGCCCTTGAAAATTATCGGACCCCTTGGGAGACATGAAAATAAAATTGCAGATCAGCTTGATCCTAACCTAAGAATATTAGCAAAATCTAAGGTGAGTTCTTGGTTATATACAATGCGAGAGAGGCAGAAATAGTTTTCAAAATACATTGGGGAGGATTGTTTCTTTTCCTTTCAGGATTTGCATCCAGTCAGGCGTCCAGTCAAGTTTACAGGAAGGTAAATCTCCAGGTCTTACAGCATGAAAAAACAAGACAATAGCAGATAACGATGCGCTACTTCTACCCTGTAAACCTTTTATCAGGGGACAGAATCTAGAATTGCCATTAGTCCAGTGAGGCAATACTTAAATTGGCGAAACATAAGTTGATCTTTCATTCAAATGTGGAGGCTTTGTGTCTCCTTGCTGTAAGTTGTGGACTCGGCCCTTGTTAATTTGGAGCGACTTGATCACCACCCACCTGGAGAGGTCGCTGTTGGACTGCTTTCAGCCCAAATTGTTCAAATTAATTAAACCCAAATTAAATTCAAATTAATTAAGCCCAAATTAAATTCAAATTAATTAAGCACAAATTAAGTTCAAATTGTTCAAAGAAAAAAACCAAATTCTTAATCAAGAACGTGTCAGGAGTAATGTCTCCACACAAAATAGTCAAGAATCTATGAGCCAAGAAGCAGTTTGGATATCTTGTCCGAAGAAATCCTCTGCTATCATCAGACATAAATGTCAATGCCTGGAGTTAGCTAAACGTCATTAGAACTTCATTCGAAAGTTTTATGGTCTTGATGACAGTAGGGGCTTTCTTTTGGCATGATGTCTAAATAAAATTTTGGCACATGGTTGACATCTTATTGTAGTTTTGGAGGCTTGGTGACCCCAAGATTCAGTCAACTTCTGCATTTATCCAAACTGTGACACTTTTACCTCTCAAACCATCCGCTTCACTGTGTTTGGGGGCAAAATACAGTTGGGTCTTCTTCCGTGTTCTCTGGCTTTTCCCATGTTGCCAGATGACTGGGGGGGTTTAGTCTGTTTGTCATCTCATATTTTACGGATGACCACATAAGAATTCCCGAAGAATCTTGGATTTTGATCATAAGATTTTTGGAGGGGTGACAATGATTGTGACATGCATGGTTTTGATGAAGATTTTTTTGTCTATTTTCAGTCAATTAATGGTTAGATTCATAGTGTCAGATCAAGCTGTTTTAACTACAATATTATTTTTTTTTACAGGTAATTTTATCATGGCCAGTTTTACTTATCTTTACTTCAGGTATCAATAATTCTGGAGGGCACTGTATTTCACACATTGACACAGTTTTATTCAATAAACTAACCTGATAAATGGTATCGCTCATACAACTACATTTTCTGCCACATTTTCTGTCGCAGTTTCGCAGACACAGAATCAAACCCAGGCCTGGACTAACAAAACCTGCCCAAACATTTTTTCTGAAGGACAAGTGGCAAAACGGTTTACGTCAGTGTTGTTATTAAACAACGACAGGTTAAACATGTCCATGTTTTTGCTTGTGTGTGTGTGTGTAGGTGCAGCCTATTGTCAGTTTATGGACATGTTGTTTCCGGGGAGTGTCCTGCTGAAGAAGGTCAAATTCTCAGCCCGTCTGGAGCATGAGTTTATCAACAACTTCAAGGTTCTGCAGGCCTCCTTCAAAAGAATGGGTGTGGACAAGGTACACACAACCCAACACACACAGTGACAACCACATACACACACACAGTGACAACCACATACACACACAGTGACAACCACATACACACACAGTGACAACCATATACACGCAGTGACAACCACATACACACACAGTGACAACCACATACACACACAGTGACAACCACATACACACACAGTGACAACCATATACACGCAGTGACAACCACATACACACACAGTGACAACCACATACACACACAGTGACAACCACATACACACACAGTGACAACCACATACACTCCACACAAACACACTGGACTAGACATTAATGTTAGTAATCGTTAGTAGAAAAGTGATTTATCTGTCCGATGTTGGTAGAGCAAGGCACTAAGGACCCCAGGGTTGTGGGTTTGATTCCCAGGAGAGGGCCGATACAAAGCTTTATAGTGTGTGTCCAGGGGTTTTGGGACATCGTGTGAGGTTGTCACTGTGTGTGTCTGGTTCAGATCATCCCTGTGGAACGGCTGGTGAAGGGGAGGTTTCAGGACAACTTTGAGTTCATCCAGTGGTTTAAGAAGTTCTTTGATGCCAACTATGACGGGAAAGACTATGATCCTCTGGTCACACGACAGGGGCACGAGAGCACCCCCTCACCCAACCCAGGTATACACACACACACACTCACATCACACACACACACACACACACTCACATCATGTCCTCACTGCTCCTCTAACTCTGACAGGTCATCTCATTATCCACCAACCCAAACGTCCCTCATCCTCTTCCTCATCTTCCTCCTCCTCCCGCACCCCAGGTAAATCTCCATCCTGTCTGTCTGCCTTCCTGTCTGTCTGTTTGCCTGTCTGTCTGCATGTCCGTGCCTGCTTGTTCCTCTGCTGATTGTATCGTTATTTTGACTTCTCCTGTCATAATTTTTGCCCATTTCTTTCTCTTTCTTGTGTCATTGAGTGTTTCATGTGGTTATGTAGTGAGGTATGTAAGGCTGTTGTAGTTATGTTGTGGGGAATAAATGAGGTCTGATATAGTTATGTAATGAGGTTTGAATGAGGTATGTTAATAGTTATGTTGTGAGGAATAAATGATGTAATGTTAAGTAGTCGGTTAGGGTTTATTGGTTGATAGATACCATGTGTTTTTCTCATTTGCTGTGTGTCCAGGCCCCCAGAGGACATCCCCCACAGCGAACAAGACAGTCCATGCCCCTCCAAGGCTGATTAACTCCGCCCCCATCCGCAGAGCAACCCCCAGCAGAGCCAATGGAGCATCAGACGCTGAAATGCTAGAACTGAACCAGCAGGTACAAACACTCACAGATTTAAAGCAGTGACCTGGGAGGTGCCTTCAGGACACAGGACATTACTTAAATGGGGAACAAATGTGTGTTTAGATGTTGGACCTGAAGCTGACAGTCGAAGGGTTGGAGAAGGAAAGAGATTTCTACTTCAGTAAGCTGAGAGACATCGAGCTGATCTGTCAGGAGAATGAGACCGACACAGACCCTGTGCTCTCCAAGATTATGGATGTACTATACGCTACCGAGGTAGGACAAACACACTCATATGCAGACTCACAAACACACACACCCACACACACACACTGATATGCACACACACAAGCAAGCACACACACACCAAAGGAGAACGATTGACCCTTCTCATTGATGCCTGGAAAGTTCAATGCCGATCACAGTACTGTAGAAAACAGGATCTCCCATTAGAGTTCATTGGAGTATAGTCGAGCTTCGTGGCCTATATTTGTGAATTTACATTTTTCTCCCAAAGGCAGTCATGTCAATAATTGCTTCTATTAGGTGACCTTGAACCGATTATCTAGAAGTCTCGCACAAATTACAATATAAGGATAATTTAGTGGTCAGTGGCAGCCTGCAGTACCTCATTTCAGACACTCACTGAGAGGGGGCATCAGCGAGCTGGCCTGCTCTGGCACTTACATGCTGGAGAAGCTCAAACCGTGAGACGACGTCTTAACTCTAACCACTTCCGTGAATTTAAATTCTCATTGAGTCTTTACAAAGAAATGAATGCCGGCACATAATTAATTTGCTCTGTCTATACACCGATCAGCCATAACATTAGGAATACTGACAGGTGAAGTGAATAACACGGATAATCTCATTATCATGGCACCTGTCAGTGAGTGGGATGTATTAGGCCGCAATTGAACAATCTGTCCTCAAAGTTGAAGTGTTAAAAGCAGGAAAAATGTGCAAGCATAATGATCTGAGCGACTTTGACAAGGGCCGAATTGTGATGACTAGACGACTGGGTCAGAGCATCTCCAAAACTGCAGCCCTTGTTCCCGGTCAGCAGTGGTCAGGACTAGTGCGGCACGATTAACCGAATTATAATTGAAATTGCGATATTGACGTGTGCAATATCCAAATCGCCAACTTACGTGATTTTTAGCTCCAACAAAAGGTGAATGAGATGCGCTTCATGCAATGCAACTAGCATGCATCATACATCCGACATAGTTTTTCAAACATAGAAAACACTGCAAACGCCACTGCATTAAATGAGCAGTTAAACAAATAGTTCAACATGGCTGCACCTTCAAAGTGGTATAAGTGTAAAATAGAAAACAATTCTATTCAGTTTAATAGCACATTATATAGGCTGTGATCCATAGTTTTAAGTGAGATTATTTACACCCTGTGAGATTACACGCTGCTAACACCCATGTTTGAAAATCGCAAATCATAACCGAAATCGCAATATTTGTCAAATAAATCGCAATTCAATATTTCATCAAAATCGTGCAGCCCTAGTCAGGACCTATCAAAAGTGGTCCAAGGAAGTAAAAGTGGGCAGGGTCATGGACAGGGTCATGGGCAGGGTCATGGGTCATGGGCAGGGTCATGGGTCATGGGCAGCCAAGACTCATTGATGCACGTGGGGAGTGAAGGTTGGCCTGTGTGGTCCGATCCAACAGACGAGCTACTGTAGCTCAAATTGCTGAAAAAGTTTATGCTGGTACTGATAGAAAGCTGTCAGAACACACTGTTCATTGTGTATGGTTCTGTGTAGCCGCAGACCAGTCAGGGTGCCCATGATGACTCCTGTCCAGTGCTGAAAGGGCCTACAATGGGCCCGTGAGAATCAGAACTGGACCAAGGAGCAATGGAAGAAGGTGTCCTGGTCTGATGAATCACGTTTTCTTTAACATCACGTGGATGGCTGGGTGCGTGTGTGTCACTTACCTGGAGAACACATGGCACCAGGATGCACTGTGGGAAAGAGGCAAGCTGGCAGAGACAGTGTGATGCTTTGGGCAATGTTCTGCTGGGAAACCTTGTGTCCTGCCATTCATGTGGATGTTACTTTAACACGTACCACCTACCAAAGCATTGTTGCAGACCATGTGCATCCTTTCATGGCAACGGTATTCCCTGATGGCATTGGCCTCTTTCAGCAGGATAATGCGCCCTGCCACAAAGCAAAAATGGTTCAGGAATGGCTTGAAGAACACAACAACCAGTTCAAGGTGTTGACTTGGCCTCCAATTCCCCAGTTCTCAATCCCATCGAGCATCTGTGGGATGTGCTGGACAAACAGGTCCGATCCATGGAAGCCCCACCTCGCAACTTACAGGACTTAAAGGATCTGCTGCTAACACCTTGGTGTCAGATACCACAGCACACATTCAGAGGTCTAGTGGAGTCCATGCCTCAACAGGTCAGGGCTGTTTTGTTGGCAAAAGGGGGCACAGTTGCTCCCTAACACCTCCAAGAAAGATGCCTAATGTAATACAAATGTTCATAAGAATAAGAGAGGTAGAACTTATCAAATGAATAAAATAGTAACAAACCGTTTAAAAGTCATACTAACAATATTGTTTATGTTTATGTGTTTGAAAGGTAAAATTCTGTATTTTACTATTTGATGTTAAATGGTTTCTCATTGGCATGGTCTGGGGAAGGAGTTACCAATGCCTTTTTCTGGTTTCTAATCTGCTTCCCAGGTGTGGATAAAGTTCTCTGTCACTGTGTCATAGGTGTGCAGGAGGGGTTGCTTTTAAGATCAGTGTATCTTCACAGTAAAGATGTCAGAAGAAGTGGGTGGTGCTTGGATGTTGCAATTATTGGGAAGGAAAATGTGTCCATTCTTATCGAATACACAGTGACGTTAAAGATTTAGAAAGCACTATGTAAATCTTCAATCCCTGATTGTAGTAATATTCACATTATAAACGCGTTCGCACTGTGTAAATGGTCGGAAATGCAGTTAAAGGCAAAACAATGTTCTCCTTAGTCTTTCAATCATGCAAAAGGTTTCATTTGACAGAGATGCAAATATTGGTTACAGTTTTAGAAAGAAGCTATATTTGAACATGCAACAGCTAGCATGGTTTCATAATAGTACTATATGTATCTAGGATGGTGCCTTTGCCTACTTACTGGTGTAATGTATGTTGAAAACCAACATAATAAAAAGGCATTATGGGTACATTTTCCTGAACATTTTGAAGGTCAGATTTTGGCTTAAATTCTTTTAAAACATTAAAGACATGCGTTGTAAACAAACAAACAAAATAGTTTTCAAAGTAATGTTTTGGGTTCGTAGTCTAGTTTCAGAATGCTGCCTCCTTTGCTCAGACGGTAAAGTGGTGGGTGTCACGGTGTTCAGCATGTGCCAACCTGACGACTACGTAAACAGAACCAACTGTTCAGATGTGAATCAACCAAACGTGACTGGCAACTACACAGTTAAGTCTCAACAAAGTCTGGCAACATTGTCTGCCGCCTCCGTTATGGCAACATCTCTGTTGGGATCTCCGATGTAAACCAGAATTATGTTAGAGCGTGAAATGCACATTAAAACAGGTGACATCTCACCTAGCGAAATTATTCCCCTGCCATTCTATTCAACCTGATGTTCTTCCTCCTGGAAAGATGCGTGTGGAGGACACACACTCCCAGCTACTTGTTTCTGCGGTGCAGATATGCACCTTTTACTGAATGATGATTTTACATGCAAATATTGTGCTAAACAATCCAATTAATCACAGAGCCAAATGAACAGCTAATTTCAATGCGATTCGGTTCACTAATATTGTGGCATGGAAGCCCCCCCCCCCCCTTTCCGTCATTGGTGTCCTGCCGCCGCCCCTGTGACAACCACCTGGCCCTGAAAGCAGTTCCACAGCTTTCCCTTAACGCACTCCTGCGCCCCTATCGGGCCAACTTAAGGGGAGTGCAAAAGGGGCCTGGAGAAGCCGCTCAACAGATGAGGAGATGCAGAAGGGAACATGAGGAAGTGACACCAGACCCTGCTGCTTTCTGCCTTTCTCTGGTCCAGCGATGTGGGAACAGAACAAGGAGGTCGAGGGCCAGGAGACCAAGGGTGCCTTCTAAGTGTCATTCACCTGCACCCATACCTGCCAAACTGCAAGGCCGTCGAGGATGACGCTAAAATCAATTTGTAAAACAGTGAACTTCCCCTTTAAGTGTATTCAGTTAGATTACCTGCAAGTTAAATTGGGGAGGTACAGGGGCTCCAACAGGCTCTGGTATAGACTTCACACCGTTAGCTGGGTTCATACAACACCCTTCTTCTGCTGAACAAACATCCCAGATATCTTCACCTCTCCACTCCAGTACATCTCCCATGCTCACCTCTGCTCTTTCACCAGGGCGAGGTTGATAAAGAGAATACCTTCTCAGCCAACCTACCTGATCACTAAAGAGGTGAATAAAATTAAGGAATACACACTCATACACACCCTGATCACAAAGTCATTAACATGCAAACCCATACACACACACACACAAACACACACAGCCAGTTTCTCATCTCTGTCTGACCATTGTATGTGTGAATGTGTGTTTGTTTGTTTGTTTGTTTGTTTGTATGTATTAGAAAGGGTTTGCGGTGCCAGAAGATGAAGACGTGGAGGAGACACAGAGGGACCAGGATGAATACTGAACCCTAACCCATTACTCCATTACCCCACACCTCTATCTTCATTACTCCATTACCCCACACCTCTCTCTTCATTACTCCATTACCCCACACCTCTATCTTCATTACTCCATTACCCCACACCTCTCTCTTCATCACTCCATTACCCCACACCTCTCTCTTCATTACTCCATTACCCCACACCTCTCTCTTCATTACTCCATTACCCCACACCTCTCTCTTCATTACTCCGACACTGTGCACTTCACACTCCATCTCTGTACACCTCTTTTCTCTAAACACTTCCCTCTCAATCTCCCTATTCTCGATCTCTTCACACCTTCTGTCTCTCCACATCTCCCTCCCCAGAACATTGCTTCAAGATTCTAAACTCCTGTCTGCCTTTTTTAACCCCCAATTTATCTTTTCTGTTGCTCACTCTCCACTCTCCGACCAAACTCCCCAGACAGGGGTTAGCAAGATCTCAGGCTAACCCTAGCGGAATGCAAGGCTAAACGCTAGCTCTGAACACTTCATGTGTATGGGAGGTGTAAGCTGGATGCTAGGCTAACGACTACCTCTGTACAGTTAATATGTATGGGAGGTGTTAGCAGGATGCTAGGGTAATGGCTAGTTCTGAACAGTTAATGTGTATAGGTGTTGGCAGAATGCTTGCCTGACAGTTGGCTCAGAACAGACAATGTGTATGTGAGGTATTAGCACTGGGCATACATCTAGAGCGCCCTCTGTTTATAAATAACTGTCACATCAAAGTCAAGCAAGAACTCAATCTCAGAACCCCCAACTAAATTCTCTCAAGGTTCTCTCAGATGGAGAAACTCAGTCCACAGACTTAACAGTCCAGTTTACAATGCACTTGTCCTATAGCAGTCCCTGCATTCACAATACGGACTCATCACCAGCTGTCCTGTACCATACTCAAGTCAGGATGTTGTCACTTGTCAAGTCACTGGGCTGTCAGGGAAACAGTCTGTTTTAAGGAAGCTGTTGACCAGACTGCATGATGTTCCTGTGATGTCTGTCTTTTTGATTGGTTATTTTCTGTTCCTTAAAAAGTCTGGATTAGAGGAGGGAGAGGGGAGGTCCTTTTCGTAGCAAAACAAACCAGTCAGAATAATCCAAAAGCAGTTGTGGTTGACTGAAGCCAGCAGAAGCAGAGACAGTGGTCTCTTGGAGCAAAATTACAGAACATTCCGATTGAACTAGATTGTACTAGAACAGACAGAACTATGTCAGACGTCTGTCAGTTGTATGCATGACATTTTTAAACGCACTGTTCTGTAGTTTTTAAACTCTGAATCCCCCTAGTTCTATTTTTGTATTGTATTTGAACGCGAAGTAAGTTTGCGTTAGCATCGAGTGACTAACGAGGCGAACAATGTGAATCTATTTATTACCAAAAGGTTTCTATTATTAAACTAAACGAATGAACAAACACTACTTGTACACCGTAGATACTAATGGATGAATATTGAGAATTTATTGTTAATCGACTTGAAGTGTTTTTAGCTGCTGTTTTTGATTTGGAGTTTCTTACTGTTGTTAACATGTTGCACTGCGTTAAAACGCCACCGTTGCTGCCATGGTTACGGGGGCTCATCCCCCTGTTGTCAGGGGAGCGCTGTGATGGACATTCATTACTGAGGCTGAATAAAGAGATGTGTTCACAACCAGAACGGACAGGTTGCAATTCGTGTCTTATTATACGTGGAGGAGCACACACCCCAATCCTTCAGCTTAAACGTGCGTACAGTAGTCCTACATTCAAACTGTAATACAGAACATCTAAACTATTTAAATGAAATCTTAGCAAGTTTGCACAGACGTCCTCTACCCAGAGCCGGCGCCATGGGGGGCAAAATGGGGCGTTGCCCCCTCAGATAGAAATTCGGGGCATAACCCACAGGTCTTCCTTCAACTGCACAGATATAGCTTCGTTTGTGTCCCATCAAAGTTTCATGTTTTTCTCTTTTGGGTGAACTCTCCGCTGTCTCCCCTATCTCACTGGAAAACAGCAAGTCCTGAGTGTGCAGGCAAGCACACACACACGCACAGAGAAAACCAATGACGCCGATCTGTGAGATCTGGAAAAGAATAGAGGAGGTAGAAACAAAGGAAACTAACAAATGTGTAACAAAATCCACTAATGTGTCACTAGGACCGAAATAATCGCACTGATGTGTGGTATTCAATCACTAAATGGAATTTGAGAACAGAATTGTGGAAGCATTTGCAATCTAAAACTTAAAATGTTGTCTTTTTCAGTCTGATAGGAGTGTTAAAGAACTAACGGTGCACCTTTTCTCTATAACATACAGTCTATACTCTATAAGCATCGGTTGTGTGACGTCATACGGGCAAGGAGACGTGGCACGGAGACCGTCACTCGGAAGCACGCGCTCTACAGGGCAGAACTAAGCAGCTCGAAACGCTGCTCTCAGCCTTTAACACGCAGACAGCTCAGTCTTCGAGGCTGTACGATAGAGATTATGGCTTCAAATAACGGTCAGGTTGGAAAGTGGGAAGTCGTGAAAAAAAGCAAGAAACCGGGCAGCGGCGGAGGGAAAAATCCAGGTGAAAAGAAAGCTGGACGGAAAGCTCTGAGCGAATCATCCAACACGACGAGGATCAACCAGCTTCGTAAGTTTCCGATACAGAGCTATGGTTATGTGGAATACAGAGAGGCTAACGTTAGCCACCTCACCAACTAGCTAGCTACAGTAGCTGCCAGCTGGTGACCGTCGTATTCTCACCAGGCACCATTTTTAACTGACAGCTCGCTAACGTTATCTCTAGCACCTAATCTTATATTGGTGTTATTTTGTTAAATTTTGTCTGCCACGTCGACTGGTAAAGGTTTTACCTAGCGAATGTTTGCTAACAAACCAGCGACGGCTGCACGTTTTTATTCATATTCTTATAGTAAGTTGGTTAGCCATTGCAGAAGCATCACCAGCTGCTACTTGCTGGGTTGCTATGCTAATTAGCCAAACAGTCAAATAGTAATAAGTAGCTAGCTACCTTAAGTAGCAAGCTAATTTCTCGGATGTCTACTGTAGTCATTGGTTGACAGGTATATGACCTGGCTAGTTGCATAACAATGTTTGTTTAATACCCATTGGCTTTAAAGCAAGTTGTACACTTTAATGTAATGCTCGCGCCTGCTTATTCGAATTGACCTGGATGACCGTGGTTAACTATCTCATGATACAGCAATCTCATGAAAAAGGTAGATTCTCGTGGCGTTATCGGGCTAACTATATAGTGGTGTCACTTGTTCTGTACAATAGGAATAGTGTTAATGGTCGGAAGAGACTTATTTCGGGCCAGCTGCTGCGTGCTAGACTAGATAGTGGTATGTGAACTAATGAAGCGTCATCATTGAGCAAGTGTGAAAAAATACATGTTTTTTGCGCATTGTGTCAGAGAACATGTCAAACTTCCTTTCATGGCTTTTAGTTTGTGCTGGTTGTTTTTTCATCATGTGGCCTATTACCACATTATCTATGATAGTAACAGTCCAAGGTTTAGATATGGGGAGGCCAGGGGAACTAAGCACAGAGCAGAGAGATAAACTTTAAAAAAAGAGCGAACCTTGGAGAACCTTGAATAGGGAGAGGGACAGAGAGGCTTCCATTTGGAAAATGTGGACCCTGACATTGACTGGCAGCATTTTGATTTCTCGGATATTCAACAGATTGGTCATTTGTATGCACTTGCTAACTTTAAGTTTTTTATTCTCTATGGCAACACGCATCAAACTCGTTGTATTTTGTCTTTGTGGATATCTTTTACTTTAGTAGGATTTTGGTACTTCTCAATTTGAAAGATGTGCTGACTGCTGGTCGCCAGTTCTAGCAAGATCTGAACTGGGGAGATCTATATAGGTGTACTGTATGACCACATCGGTTACTAGGCGTCTATAGAATGTATACTTGGTCAGTGTAAGTGAAAACTTCATCCTCCACCCTCTACAGATTTATTTGATGAAAGTTGAGTTAGTAAGGGCTGCAACTGGCTAGCTTATGTTGCTACTGACCATCATGCCCATTTGTCATTTCCTCTAAATGGACTTGAGGAAGTAACACCACACTGAATCTTCCAAGCTCCTCCAAGAAAAATTACTGTTTAAAAAAGTGATCTCACCTTGTCTAGAAGGGACCTCAACACGTCTCACACCTTTGACCACTAATCCAAATCAAAATAGTTGTACAACAGGTCAATGACCATGCAACCTTTTCATTAATCATTACACATTTCGTCAATTGTTCTGTGGGCTAACAGTGAGCAAGACATCATTTGTGTGTGACCAACAAGATAAGCTCCAAAATGTGTGGTTTCAGCACCCCTGGTGACATCGGACACGTTGTTTGAGGGTTTCGAGAAGATGGGGAAAAAACACAACAAGGAGCAGGTTCCTCCTGCCGAGTCCAGCAACAAGAAGTCTTCCGCGGGGAAACAGAAGCCCAAGGCTCCCCTGTCCTCCTCGCCGACACACGGCGCACACAAGACTTTGGAGGAGGCCTTCAACGCCGTGAGTCGCGTCCACATAGTCTGAATGCAGTTTTTAATTCAACACATCAGTTACACACTCACCGTGGATACACACAACGTCAACTTACACATCAGTTACACACTCACCGTGGATACACACAACGTCAACTTACACATCAGTTACACACTCACCGTGGATACACACAACGTCAACTTACACATCAGTTACACACTCACCGTGGATACACACAACGTCAACTTACACATCAGTTACACACTCACCGTGGATACACACAACGTCAACTTACACATCAGTTACACACTCACCGTGGATACACACAACGTCAACTTACACATCAGTTACCCACTCACCATGGATACACACAACGTCAACTTACCCATCAGTTACCCACTCACCATGGATACACACAACGTCAACTTACATTCACAAACATCTGCAAGAGATGAAACACACAATCATATTTTTTGGGGGCATTTAAGTAACTTGTAAATGTGTTTTTTATTTACTGTATGTTTACTTAGAGTTTCTGTTATCCGATCATTAACTAAAACTTAATAACATTTAAGATATGTTTAGTTGCAGAAAGTCTGACAGAGCAGAATGGTTCACGGTAGACTGTGATGTATCATGAACAATGAAAGGTAAAGTGTTGTTTGGCTTGACGTGACAGGGCGGACCAGTCAACACCTTTACCTTTCTCCGTTCCTTATCCACACTGCAATATGCTCATTATTGCTTTATAAATTCAACATTTTAATTAAAACATTTCTGTAAGTAAATTCCAACCATATCGTTCTTCTGCAAGAACATATTTTTCTTTCAGTTACTAGGATATACCTGTGATATAACATGCCTCTCTCCTTCAATCACATTGACAGTATATTTTACATATGTGGTTTCTGTAATGTTTCTCCCCCAGCTGAATGTGTCGGAGCTTAAACAGCAGTTAGCCCGGAGCCAGACTCTGTTTCCTGATAACCCTTCAGTCTGGGTCAAAGACCTGGCAGGATACCTAAACCATCACCTGAACGCACCAGAGACGGAACCTACCCTGAGTAGCTACGCACACGGTCAGTACCACCTCAACATGGTCTGTCACACACATGGTCAGTACCACCTCAACATGGTCTGTCACACACATGGTCAGTACCACCTCAACATGGTCTGTCACACACATGGTCAGTACCACCTCAACATGGTCTGTCACACACATGGTCAGTACCACCTCAACATGGTCTGTCACACACATGGTCAGTACCACCTCAACATGGTCTGTCACACACATGGTCAGTACCACCTCAACATGGTCTGTCACACACATGGTCAGTACCACCTCAACATGGTCTGTCACACACATGGTCAGTACCACCTCAACATGGTCTGTCACACACATGGTCAGTACCACCTCAACATGGTCTGTCACACACATGGTCAGTACCACCTCAACATGGTCTGTCACACACATGGTCAGTACCACCTCAACATGGTCTGTCACACACATGGTCAGTACCACCTCAACATGGTCTGTCACACACATGGTCAGTACCACAACTGCAACACCTCCGCAACACGTTCTGTCAGGCATACGGTCAGTACCACAACTGCAACACGGTCTGTCAGGCATACGGTCAGTACTACAACTGCATCACGGTCTGTCAGGCATACGGTCAGTACCACAACTGCATCACGGTCTGTCAGGCATACGGTCAGTACCACAACTGCATCACGGTCTGTCAGGCATACGGTCAGTACCACAACTGCATCACGGTCTGTCAGGCATACGGTCAGTACCACAACTGCATCACGGTCTGTCAGGCATACGGTCAGTACCACAACTGCATCACGGTCTGTCAGGCATACGGTCAGTACCACAACTGCATCACGGTCTGTCAGGCATACGGTCAGTACCACAACTGCATCACGGTCTGTCAGGCATACGGTCAGTACCACAACTGCATCACGGTCTGTCAGGCATACGGTCAGTACCACAACTGCATCACGGTCTGTCAGGCATACGGTCAGTACCACAACTGTAATACAACTGCTGCACGGTCTGTAATGCACACGTTCAGTACCACAACACCACCGCTAAGGTCTGTCACACACATGGTCAGTACCACAACTGCAACACCTCCGCAACATGGTCTGTCAGGCATACGGTCAGAAACACAACACCACCGCAACTGCAACACAATCTGTCATGGCACAACTTCAATATAACTCCTATATAACTGCTGTACAACACAAGGCTGGTTGGCCAGAGCCGTTCTAACCCTTCTTTCTTCCCTGGGGTAGATTACCCATACTGCCTTGCAGGGAAGGAGCTGAAGACCGTTGTCAAGGCTCTGATTGGTCGCTGCAGTGACAGTCTCCAGGACTTCTTTGATCACTGTGTTTACACCATGCTAAGAGAACTGGACAAACCGATAGGTACAGAAACACAGACACCACCCACGTTAAAATGTATTTGTCATTACACATTAACAGCATTGTTATTGGCAATGAAATTCTTGGTTTCCAAAAACATCCTCAACAGTGCCGGCATAAGTAATACAATAAAACCAGAGAATACAAATAATATATGAATAAATGCTAAAACATCAGTAATAAAATAGATCTTACACTAGCTGAAGGCAGCGTTAAGCGGGTTTGCGCTTTCGGGTGGTAATGTTATTTCCTTCAGTGTAATAGTACATTTTGTATGCAATTTGCATACGAAACAACATGAACACAAACTTTGGCTGTTTGTAGATGACGTTTGATTGGTCAACACGGCTGCATCAGCGTGTTCGAGCCGAGAGACCAGCCACCTCCAAACACACCCAGTAATCATAGCCTGGCTTCACATCGTCAAATGCAGGCCATTGTTTTGGTTATCACTTAATAGGCGACTAAGATTATATGTGGTTGTGGTTTTGGCAATTCTTATTTTAAAGGTCCCATGTTTTTACCTGTTATGCAAACTTTAATTGATGTCGGCTGTAGTTAAAACTTGCCAACTGTTACTTTGCAATCACTGAAATCGCTTGTCGCTGCATATATTTGGCACAGACCTTTCAAGGCCGTCATTTTGCTAAGAGGTCTGTAAGTGTTGAGTTGCCTGCTGATGGTGGGAAAGCTGACTGTCTTTCTGTCTGTAGGAGATCCTCTCCATGGTTACAGAGTGTGTATCCAGGCAATCCTACAAGACAGGCCCAGAATAGCAACACAGAACCTGCCTGAGGTGAGTCCACTGGGATTTGGTGCTGTGTGGGTGGGTAACCATCCCAGTGCTATTTGCTTTCCCCGGCCATGACTGTGATGTTGAGATGGAAGGTATATGTTGTCATGGGGTTGGATTGTTCAGTCAGTCTTCTCAACCCCCCCTTCCCCCAGTATCTGGAGTTGCTGCGGTCCGTTCAAAACCGTCCGGTCAAATGTCTAACCATCATGTGGTCGCTGGGACAGAGTGGCTTCTACGACCTCAGCCAGGGGCTACGAGGTGACATACACACACACACACACACACACTATGAACTTTCTGCCACTTACCAAATGGTCTGGGAGATTTTGGTCAGAGGGTGTCTTAGGCCTCAGTTTGCACAGTCCTGGAGGGCCTTGATGCTCAGATTAAACCAAAGCATAATTTAGTCTAAGGTGGCAGCTTGGTCTGGATATGAGGATGAAACACAGTTCACTCACTCACACACCAAGTAGGTTTTAACATATGAAAGTGTCTGTGTGTTTCAGTCTGGCTGGGCATCATGCTGCCCGTCCTCGGGGTCAAGGCCCTGTCCTCATATGCCATCGCCTACTTGGAGAGACTGCTACTGTGAGTACAGAACGCTAACTCCTGACATTTACCCTAGTATCCCTAACCCCTGATCTTTACCTCAGTAACCCCTGAGTGCTACTCTAGGTGATATTTGTACTTCTATTTTCATACTGAATGTTCTGGTGGCTCTTCCAGTTTGACAAGAATTCAGCAGAACTATTTTAAACAGAGATTTAGTAGAAAACAAGATTGTCATCAAATTATTAGGAGTTAAATCAAGTCCCTGCCAGGGTAATTAAAATGTGTGTGTTGGTTCTCCAGGCTTCATGCCAACCTGACTAAAGGTTTTGGGATCATGGGTCCTAAAGAGTTCTTTCCATTGCTGGACTTCGCCTACATGCCCAAGAATGCCCTGTCTCCCAGGTAACACGCCACACCCTCATCTCCCAGGTAACACGCCACACCCTCATCTCCCAGGTAACACGCCGCCACCCCCCCCCCCCCCCGTCTCCCCCGTCTCCCAGGTAACACGCCACCCCCCTGTATATTGTTACTAAGTTATGGAGAAAAGGTAACTGAAATCCAGACTCTGTGTGTGTGTGTAGCCTCCAGGAACAGTTGCGTGGACTGTACCCTCGTCTGAAGGTGTTAGCATTTGGGGCGAAGCCCGAGACGACCCTTCACACCTACCTGCCGTCCTTCCTGTCCCGGGCCACGCCCAACTGTCCTGATGATATGAAGAGAGAGGTAACGGCCACATTCCTCTGACAGGAATTAGTGTCTTCAGCCTCAGTCAGTCCGCTCTGAGGAAGATGCCTGTTCACAGGAGTTTATTGGAAGTTCTAGGAAAGCCTAGTTGCTGGAGGAAATGGGAGCGCTGGATTGGTCCTTGGACGACTTCCGACTGAACCTAGAGTCTAGCAGAAGGGAGGACATAATATAGCACTAGGGCCTGTCTTAGGGCCTGTCGTCTAAACTGGACTATAACAATGTAGGCAAATGCTTGTACCAGCCGACCCCCGTCTCCCAGGTAACAGTCTCTCTCACTCTCTCTCTCCTGCTGTAGTTGCTCTCCTCCATGGTGGAGTGTGTGTCTGTGGACCAGCAGAGTCTAGGGGTCTGGAGACAACTTTACACAAAACACCTGCCGCAGTCCAGGTACACACACTCTCTCACACACACACACACACACAACTTTACACAAAACACCTGCCGCAGTCCAGGTACACACACTCACACACACACATGCTGCTCACAGTCTAATGTGTGTATAGAGACAGTTTATTCTGCTGTAACCTTTGGGGGGAGGAAGATTGCCCTCTTATGAAGAAGCTGGAACAGTCTGGTCCCCACAACATATATCTGTAGAATAACTCTTCCTCCACCTTCTTCTCTACCTCATCCTCAACCCTCCTTCACTTCAACTCCCTGTCTCTAACTTTCATCCTGTCTGTACCTCCCTCTCTATTCGCTCTTCTTTTGTTGCTCCCTGTCTTTAATTTCCTCTCCATCTATCTTCAGTCTGCTGTTGAATCATCTACTGAAGTCCTGGAACTCTCTGCCACCTAAGGTACGATCTCAGCATGGTGAAATGTTCAAGATAATAGAATCATTTGTGAACAAGAGTGAAAATCTAATTAGGGCCCCTCCTCTTCCTCAGCCGTTAGGGTTGGGGCCCCTCCTCTTCCTCAGCCGTTAGGGTTGGGGCCCCTCCTCTTCCTCAGCCGTTAGGGTTAGGGCCCCTCCTCTTCCTCAGCCGTTAGGGTTGGGGCCCCTCCTCTTCCTCAGCCGTTAGGGTTAGGGCCCCTCCTCTTCCTCAGCCGTTAGGGTTAGGGCCCCTCCTCTTCCTCAGCCGTTAGGGTTAGGGCTCCTCCTCTTCCTCAGCCGTTAGGGTTAGGGCCCCTCCTCTTCCTCAGCCGTTAGGGTTAGGGCCCCTCCTCTTCCTCAGCCGTTAGGGTTAGGGCCTCGTCTTCCTCGAGGTGTCTTCTTATTATCTAACATTCCAGAATTTGCCACGATTCTATGTGCCAATGAGCTGATCATATATCTGGTAACTAAATCTTTATCAGCCAGTTAGTTGTCTATGTAGTTGGACGCGATCCAGTACTTTCTCACTGAAGCTACCTTACCATCAGTTTACCATCCTGTTCTGATAATCAAATTAATTACATCACCTCTAGAGGTGTCATGATAATTGGCTCAAAGTTACAGGCAGACAGTTCTTTTAATGTTTTCCCCGCTTGAATCTAACAATCATTCATTCATAATGCCGTCATTAGATTTTATAAGGACTTTATATACCTTTTTTGATAGTATTACTGCTGTCTGTTGGAACTGGTTATTAATAGTTGTGTTTTTGTAGCTGTGTGTATCAACTGCTAATTAATAGTTGTTTTTGTAGCTGTGTGCTTGTCTGCAGGAGACAGTCCAGTCGTTCAAAGTGACCAATGAGGAGCTGAAAGACTCAGCCAACTCTGTTCACCTACAGGAATGCAATACACTCTGTCACGTAAGACAATATATTAGCAGCCTGGTCCATATCCCATGCTTTGCAGACTGTATTTTTCCAGACTCATCCTGGTGTTTGTGGGTCTCCAGTCTCTCCAGATGAAAATGTCCAGTGGAGGTTTCCCCTGGGCCAAACTCCTCATGGCCCTGCTGGTGTTCACAGCCTGCTTCATCACTCACGACATCCGATCACACGGTTCCTTCACAGGTAGGAGACCCGCTACGAACATGTAACACCAAACTTCTTCAGTGTACACAGTGATCCAGCCTCTGTGTGGTTGTGTGTGTGGTTGTGTGCAGACTCCATCACAGCGAAGTATCTTCACAGTTCTGGGGTGACAGGCGTTTCACAGCAGGCATGGAGTAAGGTCATCCTCTACTCCCAGCAGGGTTTCAGGTCAGTGACCTCTGGGCTTATTGGGGCTACAGGAAGGGGGTAACATGCATTTTTGTGGGAATCAAGCAGAAATGTACAAAGGCATGTGTTACACTTTGGATGTACTTTCCATCTTTGCTGTTGTGGACTCCACGGGACTTGATGTTCTCTGTGTAATAATGGTCTCTTCCTGTGTAGCTGGCTGGAGACAAACGCGCCCTACTACTACTCCGAGGGTGCCCGCGTGTTGGGCCCGGCAATGGAGCACGCTTGGGTCCGAACCAAGGAGGCTGTTGTCTACATCTCACAGCTCACAGCACAACTGCTGGCCTGGATCGGTCGGAACACGCCTCTGCTGATTGAATGGGTGAGAGATGCACACGGCGGTGACACTTCCTGGAAGACATTGTACATGTGGATGGAGGAATCTGTAGTGCGTTGATCTGTCTCTGCCTAGGATGTCTTGGTAGCTCTATGTGACACGTAAGCTCTTTGCTGCGGTTTCAAGTGAGAGTGTGTGCCCTGCAGATGGCAGGCCGGTTTCAACCTAAATGGGATATTGCACTTTTTGCCCCTTTAATATTCACTGTCTCTCTCTCTCTCCCCCCCCCCCCCCACCTCCCTCCTAGCTGAGTTCCAATACTCCAGATAGTGTTTTCCAGCTGGTGGATTATCTGAAGCAGCTTTTACTCTTCCTCCACACAAACTACATGGTCCCGGCTCTCAGCTACACAGCACAGTGCATACAGGCAGCGTGCATAACTCTACAACGCTCCTGCGAGTAGGTACCGCTCGCATGCATGCATGCACGCACGCACGCATGCACGCGCATACACATGGGATGTGCCTTTTTAGTTATTTAAATTGTCCTTTTTTAAAATCTTGAAATCTGTTGAAATTGCTTAAGCCTAATGTGATTTAGGTCAGGGGCCACAATGTCAGAAAAACTTTTCAGATGGCTTCATACACGTGCCAGCATTGTGCCAGAAGTCGCTGCGACGGTGTTTAGGGGTTAGAGTCAAATGTAAAACTGGGGTTGCTTTTATGTTCATGTATTACAGGTTAGGAGTTAATGGTTAGGCTTAAGGTAATGATGGAGAAACTAATGTTTGTCTGTGTGTGTTTCAGTGGGGAGGTGACAATTTCCTGTCTGCAGGACCACGCCGTCTCTCTGACCAACTCCACCTTGCTCCTCCTACAAGACGCCACCGCGGCAATCAAGACCTGGGCTCAGAACCTGCTACACACCTGATGCACACAGACAGTCGGAGGCGGTCTTTAATTGCGTTGTGTCCTCCCTCCCACCCATACCTCCTCTCTCAACCTCTTTTCCTTGCCTCCCCTCTCCACCTCCCCTCTCCACCTCCCCTCTCCACCTCTCTGTGCTTCTCATCTTTCTATGATTCATTCCCATCAGCTTCACTCTCTTCGTCTTTGTCCATTTCTGGCTGGTAGTTGACCTGCATGCTGTTTTATAAATAGTTTTTCTACACATTACTGCTTATCTATTTCTATCTCTGGGATCCACTCACTTTTCAATAAAGACTAATTTCTAATGCGGTTATTATAAGGGGTTATAAGCACTGTATTCAGGGTTCTGGACAGGTTATTCATGGTAATAAACAGGGCTCCTATAAAGAAGTGCCAAACAGAGATGCCTCTCTGCCATGACTGCTAGGCTGCTGAGCTAAAAACCTCAGAAAATGTGGGTGACTACTTCTACTCCTTTTTTAGTTATACTTGAAGACTCTTGATGGGGTGTGTGCGATGATTGACCTCTGTTTTAGCTACTCTGTCTAATGCCTGATGTGACCTTTAACCCCACTCCCTCCTTTTAAGACCAAACTTTTTGGAAAACTATTTTATTGTTAATTTGTTACTTTATAAATGTGAATGATTTATAATAAAAACTCCAGCCCCATTCTGTTTGTCTCCTTGTATTCCCATTCTGGATAGTAATTAGATTTTTTAGATTAGGTTCAACTTTGTCGTTGGACAAATGCAATGAAATGCAGTCATTGAGGTTCGGGAAGTTCCCGCAAGACCACAGGGCATGCTGCTGCAAGACTTTGTGTCTGGTGGCACCTTGTGGTCACATATGTTTTAAGTTCAGGCGTTAGGTTCTGGTTTAGTGTCATGGAATATTTCCCACAAGGAAAGTATAACCGAAAAGTGAGGAAATTCGTATTTACTCGGACGTTTTCATGTCATATTTTGATATGTTTTAGCCAGGTTGTTGTGTGGTGAACAGTGCCCCGTGCAGGCGGTCTGGGCTATATATTTTAACAATTTCAGACCGTTTTGACATAAAATTATATTAACCAAGTCTCAGTAGCCAATCAAAAACAACGTGGAAATTAAATGTATAAAAAAAAAAATCTTAGTTGGCTAATTCTATAGATAGTGAATTAGCAGCACTACTGAATAGCCCCTTCGATAGCTCAGTTGGTAGAGCGGAGGACTGTAGAGTACTAACGGATATCCTTAGGTCGCTGGTTCAAATCCGGCTCGAAGGAGGTGAATTATTTTTGTCCTCAGTTATTTAAAGTACGTTTAAATCGGGAATAAGAAATTGAAACTAAGACTAACTCTCAAGAGGCTGCGCAATGTGAAAAGTTCTGACCATCCATGTTTTCGAAACTACAGTTCACCTAGTTTTTTGGACAAGTTTTTGTTAACATGTACCATAACTGGAATAAAACAAGCACATGTATTGCGTTCTGACTGGGTACGACAGTTGAGCTGAAGCGTCTTTATATTAAAGGTCGGTGTGGATGTGTTTATTTACTGTAGGTACATGGGTGGCATGAGACTTTGCAGATGTTCACAAAAGCTTTGTGGGAGTTGAAAACTATTTACAAAATCCAGAAAACTAAAGCCAACTAACTTCTAACTAAGGTAACGTACACTAATATACTATGTTGCCCCGTTTGTCCATGCGGGGGATTAGCTCAAATGGTAGAGCGCTCGCTTAGCATGCGAGAGGTAGCGGGATCGATGCCCGCATCCTCCAAAATTTTCCACACGGAACTGTCCGAATACACAATTATCGACATATTTGCACCTTATGTTATATACTACGAATTCGTAATAGTTGCGACGTTCTACATGTACGTTGACACCCACATGTGATTACAAATTTGAATTATTTTTGTGATACATTTTTACTTTACAAAAGTTACGTATTGAAAAGGATCTTTCTGTCCCCATGACTTTGATGCTTTTAGTGAGATACTGTGACTGTTATAGCAAAATGTATATTTGGATGTTATATATATTATACAGTAGAGTGTAGCTGTCTCTGGTCTTCCCTAATGTCGGACTCATGAGGTTTGTAAGCAGGGTTACCCAGTTTAATAGACTTTTTTCTGCCTAATAACAGCATACACCTGGCCGACCCTAATAAAATTCCCCCACAATCTATGTTTACAGTACAACTATTTCGAGATATCAACCCGCCGGAGACATTCTTTCGCACCCTAGCAAATATTTAGGTTTACAATTTTTCTGAAGCCAAGCCATCCAATCTACATTGGCCTTACTCTGACGTTCCCTTTTTTCTGTATGAGCCAATCCGTGCGTATGTTATTGTCTCTCAGCTGCTAAGTGGGTTTGTTTGGGTTTAAAGAGCTGAGTGATGATCGAGAAGGACGCGAAAGCTCAAAATGAACATATTACACAAATAGGTGAGATGGTATTTCTATGAATTTTTCTAGCCTAATCTACTGTAACTGAAAACAAACTATATTAATGGGAATTCTCGTAGCTTTTGCTTGACTAGTAGCAGCTAGCTTTAGTTGCTACATATGTAGCTAGCACATCTGCGCGTCCCATTTAGAATGTAAACACGTATATCAAAACAGGGACACGCCTTCTCTGAACATTAGCATAATTGAGCCATGTAGTTGGCTAGTTAGCTCAATATATAACATTGTTGTCAGTCTGGGACACTGATTTATTATAGCCTGGGTGTTAAGAAAACGAAAGTAATTTGATATGAAAGTCAAAACACTGGCCTGTTCTGCTAGTGAGACGTTCTGTCCACACAGCTAGAAACAATAGAATATTTATACACCCACCCAGCTTACGTGCAGCAACCCAGCCAGCTAGAAATACAGGCTTCTGTAGTATTATTTTTGAAAAACAGCCTCCGGTAGAATTAGTTAAAAAAATCTATTTGTTGGAGTCATTGGCCTGTGCTTCTTTTTTGTCCGTGAAGAGATCTGTTCCAGGGCTGTGGATGCACCAGTGTACTGAGAGAACAACAGCAGGTTTCTAGTAGTTATCCTTTTGAATGTGGATGGGCTAGGTAGTATTGAAATAACACTTTTGACATACATTAGTTATATTGTTTTCTATTTCAGTGCACCAAAAGTCTTGGGACAGATTAATGTAAAGTCCAAATGAAGTGCCACTGGACTCGCATATCCAGTATTTATTTACCCTTTGACCCCACCGTTTTCTGGGTATCTTTAGTTATGCTCTGCCAGGCCTGTACTGCAGATGTGTCTACAGACATTTCTATACGTCTTTTTGCCTCTAGTCTCGTCTGACAGTTATTTTCTCCCTTCATTATGATGAGCTTTCCCTGGTCATCGGCTTGTCTTCCATGGTGTGGCAAGTTGTTTGTGATTGGTGAGCTCACCAGTGTCTTGCAGAACTTTCATTGACACCTCTTTGGTCCTCATGTTGTCAGACACCAATTGCAGACTCTAATGGCAAACCCAATACCTACAGAATCACCACTAGACATTAACAGCTCTCTTATGCAGACATTGTGATGCTCACCTGACTGAACAAACACCTGTCATGACATCCCAATGTTTTTGCAATAAGAGGACTATATATTAAAGGGGCTATAATTTCTACATTATTGACCAATATGTAAACAAATACCCTTAAATAACAAGTGATAATCTATACATTGACCTCATAGTTGTTTGTTTGTGTTTGTGATTTGTGACTGTGTGTTAATAGTGTCTGTTTGCCCCACAGGGCGTGTGATTGGTGAGAGTTCAGGGGTTAAAGGTGAGCGGTCATGGAGGTTCGTGTGGGCAGTGTAGTGTTCGGCTCAAGTTTTGATTCTGGGAACCTGAGCCGTGTAGAGAAGGTAGACTCCCCCGCCTCTGACGCTGCCAGCCACGCCCCCACAACCCCTAGCAATGCCCCCGACTACGAGTTCAATGTGTGGACGCGCCCCGACTGTGCCGGGACAGAACATGAGAACGGAAATAGGTAATCAAACATGCAATTGGATGGGATCAACAACAGCTGCTCTTGACAGTATTCACCTGCCTTGGGAGGTTTCCAGATATTCTGTTGAAACATAAAATGAAGTACCAGGGGGGCGAATACTTCTGAGAGCCACTGTAAATATTAGACCAAGCTCTGTGTCTCTGCACATCAGCCAGTCTGTGTGTGTGTGTGTGTTTTTTTTTTTTTTTGCAGGTCCTGGTTCTACTTCAGTGTGTGTGGGGCGATGCCAGGGCGGCTGCTGAAGATCAATGTGATGAATATGAACAAGCAAAGTAAACTGTACAGTCAGGGGATGGCCCCTCTCGTACGAACGGTTCCTGGTAGGACACGATGGGAGAGAATACGGGATAGACCCACATACCAGGTACACTAACATAGACTGGAAACATACCAGGTACACTAACCTAGACTGGAAACATACCAGGTACACTAACCTAGACTGGAAACATACCAGGTACACTAACATAGACTACAATGATATAGACTGGAACCATATCAGGTACAATGATATAGACTGGAAACATATCAGGTACAATGATATAGATTGGAAACATATCAGGTTCTCTAATATAGATTGGAAACATATCAGGTTCTCTAATATAGACTGGAAACATATCAGGTTCTCTGATATAGACTGGAAACATATCAGGTTCTCTAATATAGACTGGAAACATACCAGGTACACTAACATAGACTGGAAACACAACAGGTACACTAACATAGACTGGAAACATACCAGGTTCTCTAATATAGACTGGAAACATACCAGGTACAATGATATAGACTGGAAACATACCAGGTTCTCTAATATAGACTGGAAACATACCAGGTACAATGACATAGACTGGAAACATACCAGGTTCTCTAATATAGACTGGAAACATACCGGGTACAATGATATAGACTGGAAACATACCAGGTTCTCTAATATAGACTGGAAACATACCAGGTTCACTAATATAGACTGGAAACAAAGTGAATACGGAGGAACCTAAAACATCTGATTCTGTACTGTTGATCTAGATCAGGGCCTGTTCCCTTTGTACTGTTGATCTGGATCAGGACCTGTTCCCTTTTTACTGTTGATCTGGATCAGGGCCTGTTCCCTTTGTACTGTTGATCTGGATCAGGACATGTTCCCTCTGCTTCCTAGAGGCAACAGTCACCTGTTCTGTTTTGCTGAGGTTATTGTCCTGGTGCCACAATGCCCGTTGGTTTAACTGCTCCCTGGAGGGATCCACAACCCAGTGTTCTTGGGAATCTAGACTCAGTACTCAGAGCTTGGGGACGTTATGGTTTCAAGCCTAACAACAGTCAGTGTTCAGCATCAGACACAAACACTATACATGTGTACTCACACGTTGTTTGACGAAGCCCTCCTTCCCTCAGATGGTGGACAATCAATTCATCTTGTCATTTACCCATCGTCTGCTGGAGGTGAGAGGAGCGACCACCTTCTTCTCCTTCTGCTTTCCGTTCTCCTACAGCGAGGGCCAGGAGCTGTTGGCCCAGCTGGACCACAGCTACCCCGCCACAGACACTCTCACACCCAGGTAGGGCAGCTCTCAAACAGTCTCCGTACCCCTGCATTAAACCCCCTGACCAGGTCTTATGAAACTACCCCAAGAGGACCTGGGCACTGGTCCGACACATGAACTGGCAAATGAACCCCCCCCCCCCCCCAGTTGACTGCTTTAAAACAGTGGAAGACCTCCGTAGCGTTGCCCCCCGCTGGGCGTTATATCCATGTGGTGTCCTCCATCTAACTCTGGGGTTTCAACTCTCTCCCCCCTCCCCCCCACGTCTGCCCGGGGTAGTTGTGGGGATACTGTGTACTACCACAGGGAGGTGTTGTGTCACTCTCTGGACGGTAACAGAGTTGACCTCCTGACGGTCACTAACTGTTACGGGATGCAGGACGTCAGGGAGCCCCGTCTGGACAAACTGTTCCCCGAAACGGAGACCCCGCGACCTCACCGCTTCGCTGGAAAACGGGTAACACACAGACTCCAGGAGACACGCGCACCCAGACGTTCAGTGTCTCTTGATAAAAAAAGTGATGTTGATGGTGTGTGTGTGTGTGTGTGTTTGTGTGTGTGTGTGTGTTTGTGTGTGTGTGTGTTTGTGTGTGTGTGTGTGTGTGTTTGTGTTTGTGTGTGTGTGTGTGTGTGTGTGTGTGTGTGTGTGTTTGTGTGTGTGTGTGTGTTTGTGTGTGTGTGTGTTTGTGTGTGTGTGTGTGTGTGTGTGTGTTTGTGTGTGTGTGTGTGTGTGTTTGTGTGTGTGTGTGTTTGTGTGTGTGTGTGTGTGTTTGTGTGTGTCTCTAGGTGTTTTTTCTTAGTAGCCGTGTTCACCCAGGAGAGACTCCTTCGTCGTTTGTGTTTAATGGTTTTCTGAGTTTCATACTTCGCCGGGACGACCCCAGAGCTCACGCACTGCGCAGCATGTTTGTCTTCAAACTCATTCCTATGTTAAACCCAGACGGGGTAGTCCGTGGTCACTACAGGTACACACACACACACACACACACACAGTTATACCATATACACACACACACACAGTTATACCATATATACACACACACACACACAGTTATACCACACACACACACAGTTATACCACACACAGTTATACCATACACACGTACACACACAGTTATACCATACACACACACACACAGTTATACCATACACACAAACACACACACACAGTTATACCATACACACAAACACACACACACAGTTATACCATACACACAAACACACACACACAGTTATACCATACACACACACATACACACACACAGTTATACCATACACACACACATACACACACACAGTTATACCATACACACACACACACGGTTATACCATATACACACACACACAGTTATACCATATACACACACACACACAGTTATACCACACACACACACACACACACACACACACAGTTATACCATATACACACACACACAGTTATACCATACACACACACGCACACACACAGTTATACCATACACACAAACACACACACACAGTTATACCATACACACACACATACACACACACAGTTATACCATACACACACACACAGTTATACCATACACACACACACACGGTTATACCATATACACACACACACAGTTATACCATATACACACACACACACAGTTATACCATACACACACACACACACACACACACACACACACACACACAGTTATACCATATACACACACACACACACACAGTTATACCATATACACACACACACACATTCCAAGTGTCTGTTGTTGTTCAGTGTTTTTAAATAGATGTCCCTCCTTCCAGGACTGACAGTAGAGGAGTGAATCTGAACAGACAGTATCTGAACCCCAGTCCTGAACTCCACCCCTCCATCTATGCTGCCAAAACACTGCTTCTTTACCACCATAGACAAAGCCACAGAGTGCACACACACTCCAACACACACTCCAACACACACTCCAACACACACTCCAGCCCACACTCCAACACAGATCCGCCCCTCTGCACCAAACCCACCAATCAGAGTCCAGCATCCCCCCTCAGCCCTCTGGAACACAGCCTCAACCAACGAAATGCAGAGAAAGACTCTATCCCCGCCCGCTCAGAGATTACTATGGTTACAGAGGAGACCCCACGGGTAACTATGGAGACCAGGAAGGGGGAGAAACAGGAGGATGGGGGGTGCTGTGAAGATGAGAATGATTGGCCGACTGTCTTGGAGAACACGCCAGAATCTTTACCCATGGAGCTGTCACTCACACTTGGGGACCCAATCCCTGTGCAGGAAGGGGGAGTGGCATACTATGTGGATCTGCATGGCCACGCCTCCAAACGTGGATGCTTCATGTATGGCAACAGCCTATCAGATGAAAACCTACAGGTGAGAAGAGAGGGGACAGGGAAAAGGTGAGGGGAGAGGAGAGGGGTACAGGTGGGGAGAGCGGGAGCAGGTGAGGAGAGACGGGTACAGGTGGGGAGAGAGGGGACAGCTGAGGAGAGAGGAACATGTTGAATTTTTTTGACAATTCAAATAACTATACCAATGCATACTCACCACCTTTATTTTGGTAAGTACAAAAGCGTAGGAATAGGCCTTAATTAACGTACCATTCATTGACAGAGCTATGAAAGAAAGGCCTACATTTTCTACAAATATTGGTGTCAATCAAGCCGATAGTTTAAGCTAGTTTCATCAATTATTATATATATAGTCAATTTAGAAGTACAAAAGAAAAGTACAATTTAAGATCCTAGCTTTATCCATCAAAAAAATGATTTTCCAGAAAATGGCCAGAGCTCAACACAACCAACCATGCCGTCTAAATGTATTTGTATTTTACTAAACATTTGCGAAATGTTACGTCAAACAGGGTTGTGAGTTTGATTCCCACAGAAAGTGGTGACTGTCTAAAAATACAGCCACCACTATAAGCCTGCATAATGGTGTCTGCTAGATCACTATAAGCCTGCATAATGGTGTCTGCTAGATCACTATAAGCCTGCATAATGGTGTCTGCTAGATCACTATAAGCCTGCATAATGGTGTCTGCTAGATCACTATAAGCCTGCATAATGGTGTCTGCTAGATCACTATAAGCCTGCATAATGGTGTCTGCTAGATCACTATAAGCCTGCATAATGGTGTCTGCTAAATCACTGTAAGCCTGTATAATGGTGTCTGCTAGATCACTATAAGCCTGCATAATGGTGTCTGCTAGATCACTATAAGCTTGTATAATGGTGTCTGCTAGATCACTATAAGCCTGCATAATGGTATCTGCTAGATCACTGTAAGCCTGTATAACGGTGTCTGCTAGATCACTATAAGCCTGTATAATGGTGTCTGCTAGATCACTATAAGCCTGTATAACGGTGTCTGCTAATTTACTTTATGTTTTTCCTCCAGGTGGAGAACATGTTGTACCCTAAACTGATAGCTCTGAACTCTGCCCATTTTGACTTCCTGGGTTGTAACTTCTCTGAGAAGAACATGTATGCCCGCGACAAGAGAGACGGACAGAGCAAAGAGGGCAGTGGTCGCGTAGCCATTCATAAAGCTACAGGACTACTACACAGGTAATAACAATGTACACTGGAAATATTACTATAGAACTACTACATGTAATAATACTATAAAACATCTTCAGGGAATATTACTATGGAACTACTACATGTAATAATACTATAAAACATCTTCAGGGTATATTACTATAGAACTACTACATGTAATAATACTATAAAACATCTTCAGGGAATATTACTATAGAACTACTACATGTAATAATACTATAAAACATCTTCAGGGAATATTACTATAGAACTACTACATGTAATAATACTATAAAACATCTTCAGGGAATATTACTATAGAACTACTACATGTAATAATACTATAAAACATCTTCAGGGAATATTACTATAGAACTACTACATGTAATAATACTATAAAACATCTTCAGGGAATATTACTATAGGACTACTACAGGTGATATTACTAATGGATTACTAGATCTGTAGTAGTTTTATACATGTTATTATAAAACTACTGCAGATGATATTACTAAAGATTGCTAAACGCAATTTTGAATTACTAGTGGAAATATTGCTATGGGAGAATCATAGCTACTATATTACTATAGGAATATGAGTGTGAATATTACTGTAGGAATACTACAGGTAATATTAATATAGCACTACAGGAGATTTAACTACAGGACAACAACACAGGTAATATCTTTATAATACTTCTACACAGTTGTTATTTATTTTAAGTATAAATATTTATTAACATTCTGTATTACAGCTATATGCTGGAGTTTAACTATCTACAGTTTTGGAAAACATTAAGAGACCACTGCACCTTTTTCTTTCCTTTCCAGAAAAGTTAAGAAGGAAGGTTTTGATTGAGGAACAGAAGCGTTCAATTTGCAGTGGTCTCTTAATTTTAACCCTTTCCTCACTCAAAACCTTCCTTTTCGGCTTTTCTGGAAAGGAAAGAAAAAGGTGCAGTGGTCTCTTAATTTTGTCTTCTGGAGCTGTATATGAATATAATTTTGTTACAGCTATACACTGGAGTGTAACTACAACACAGGGAGGTCAGTGAACGCCGTCCCTCCTGCCTGCCATGACAACGGACGAGCATCACCCCCCCCTGCCCCCTCCTTCCCCCCGAAATACACCCCTGAGATATTTGAACAGGTACACACAAACACACACATGCGTGTGCACACGCACTCACACAGTCTCACTCTCTCTCTCACTCACACACACACACACACACACACACACTCGCGTACAAAGAAAAACCAAGCAGCTTACTTAATATATGTATGCGTTTGTGTGTCTAGGTTGGGCGTGCGGTTGCCATAGCAGCCCTGGACATGGCTGACTGTAACCCCTGGCCCCGCCTCATCCTGTCAGAACACAGCAGCCTTAACAATCTCCGTGCCTGGACTCTCAAACACATCCGCAACAGTAAAGGCCTCAACACACATGCTAACACACACGCCAACACAAACACCAACGCGCACAACCAGCCACGCTTACACAGGAACGGCAGCAAGGCATCTCCACCCAAGAACTTTAGCACGTAAGGAATGTTTGTTTTCTCCTGCTGTTACGCTGGCACTGTAATCAAGAGCTCTTCATTAATCTGGTCTGCATTTGAGGGTTGAAAGAAAGATGTTTTTCAAAAGGTACCATCTATAGGCACGCCTGGAGTTAGCCTGAAAGCATGAGAATTGATGCCGGTCCGATGAGACCAAAGGCGGCCAAAAAGCGGTGTGTGGTGCAAACCTAACACTGCTCATGCCTCAGGACAAACCGTCGTCCCTGTGAAGTATGGTGGTGGCAGCAGCATCATGCTGTGGGGATGCTTCTCATCTGCAGGGACTGGGCCACTTGTTAAAATTGAAGGAAGAATAGATGGAGCAAAACAAAGGAAAATAATTGAGTGCACTAAACTTTTTTGGCGGGGGACTAAATTCACCAAAACAAAAGACCAAAACAACATTGCAGTGGCTGTAAATCATTAAGTTGAAGATCCTACAGCGGCCCAGTCAAAATTCCAATCCCACTGAGAATCTGTGGCACTTTTTAAGAATTCTCCTAACAACCTGGAGTACATCTGCCAAGTAGAATGCGTCAAAAATCTCTCTAAACATTTGTGCAAAGCCATTACATACATACTCCAAACGACTTAAAGCTGTTATTGCAGCAAAATTTGTCTCTGTCAAATATGAATGTGTTGGGGTTGAATACTTATACAAGGAACACGTTTCCATTTCTAAATTTTTCTTAGAAATATGGCCTAATATAAAACCATTGTCATCTTACAATAATTTAGGTTGAGGTTCAGTGTTTTATAGTTACAATTTCTAATAGAAATGAATTATTATGTTCCATTTGCAATTCAGTAATTTGATGGTTTCAGTACTTCTGCATAGCACAGTATTGTAAGTTATATGGGTTATTTGTTTAGTTATTTGTTTTCTGCTCTACATAATATTAGCCTGCTTTTGGTAGAGCGTATATAAAGTAATGCATTACTCTCAATGCAAAATAATATTGTTGAGTAAACACTTCATTAACAATCCCAACACAGCTGTAATTCAACCTGTCGCAACTATAGTTCTGTTACTGTTTTTTGATTAACGTGTGTGTGCGTGTGTGTGTGTGCGTGTGTGTGTGTGCGTGTGTGTGTGTGCGCGCGTGTGTGTGCGCGCGTGTGTGTGTGTGTGTGTGGGTGCGCGCGTGTTTGTGTGTGTGTGCGCGTGTGCGTGTGTGTGTGTTAGGCCTATGTCCAGCTCTGCCTCAGATACGGCTCTGAGTGGTGTTCACTGTGACGGCCCCAGCAGGCCGATGCCCTCCTCTCAGATACCCACCTCCCCCAGCTTCACCTTCGGATGCACACACACACACTCACGTGCACACAACAACACACGTGCACACAACAACACACACAGCACCCGTGGAGGTAGCAAGGCACTCGGACCAGTCAGAGGTGAGACGACTCGTCCTTCTGATTATTACTGTAGAAACCCTCCGTCTTCACTCTCTCTGTCTCTTTCTCTGGCTGCTTTATGTATGCTGATGATGTATGCTGGTCTATGAAGCCTTATGAATTCTGTGCTGTTGTCTTTGAAGATGTGTGTTGTATGCTGGTCTAAATAGCTGAAAGAGTAATGCTCGTGTCTATGTAGGATTATGAGCAGTGTTGAATGAGCCTCATGAATGCTGGTTGAATAAACCTTATGAGTGCTTTATGCAGGTCTGTGAAGCCTTATGAGTGCTTTATGCAGGTCTGTGAAGCCTTATGAGTGCTGTATTTAGGACTGTGAAGCCTTATGAGTGCTGTATGCATTAGTGGTTGAAGTCATGCTTTGTGGAATAGGGAATCTTGACCCAAATTACAGACAATGAGGAGGATTGTAATTGGTTGAGCTGAGGTGTCAGCTACTCACCACATTCATCTCAAGAAACCTGGCATGATCCCTGACCCCTGACCTTTAGGCACTCCTGCATGGCTTTGTCTCTGTGTTATGTGTTTGTGCGGTGTGCACTGTGTGTGTGTTTGTGTGTGTCTCCGTGCAGTGTGTGGATTGAGCAGTGTCTCTCTCTGTCTCTGTAGACACTAATCCTCAGGAGAGGAGACGCCCCTCCCACCACCACCACCACCACCGCACTGTCCTCCGGGCGTCTCCTAGCAACAGCCACCCCCCCGGCCCGAACCGCCCTCCACCATCCCCCACCTCCTCTTCCTCCTCCTCGTCCTCCTCAGTGGCGTCCTGTCCTCTCTCAGGTCTGTACTCCCTTCAGACGCCCAGCCTCTCCACCCTGCTGCCCTCCCTGCCCTGCCTGCACCGACCTGGGCTGCTCTCCAAACTGAGCCCCTTGCTCCCGTCCGGCCTAACCTCATCGCTAGCCTCCCTCATCTCAGACAAAAGTACCCCTGCAGCACAGACTGGGCCCAACTCATACTGAGACACACACTCTCCCAAACTTATCTGAAGTGAGAGGTTGTATTTCGTTTTTCTAATAAAGACAGTGAAGCTGTGTGTGGACGAGTCTGTGTGCGTTTCCCCTTCTTGGGTCTTTGAAATATATGTGTATATATTTCCTCTTTATTGTATGTGCATTTCTTTCTGTATGTAATTTTCTGTCTCCTTATTCTCTGTATTTTTAGGCTTTTAACAATTTCTCTCAGATTCCTCTCACCTCATCCTATTATCTTTGGTTGATTCCTCCAACCTCACCTGATAGTCATGGTTTGTTGGGATGCTTTACGAATCTCTGAAATATCAGGCCTTCGAGTCTGAAGTCCAAGATGGACTTGATGACAGCTATGTTTTGTCACTGACCTTTCATTATTCCAACCAAAATATGGTAAAAGCAGACATTTACAACTATGTGAGAATGTGGCAGGTTATGAAGCCACTCCAGCTCAACACACTCCCAGCTAAAGTATGACTGGTTGGCCTAGATAGCAAAGTGAGTCATGGGAAAGTAATGTACCTTGTTGGTCCATTTAATCTAGCTTTCAGGTGCATTATCAACCTTCAGAAATACAGCTCCCTGAGGCACAGAATATTAGCTGGTAAAATGGGAAAATTATTACACATTAGACAATGGAAAAAGGTGCTAAACCCTGGTCTTGCGTATTCTTCACAATCCAGAGCCAAAAGCCAAAACACTTGTGTGCTTTTGGCCAACATGAACTAAAACACGCCAAAATGTAAAATAACAGACACTCATCAGCTACAGTTTGGTTTAGTATTCAGTTACATTCTAGCTTACTAAAAACGTTAGTATGCTAGAATGTAATTGTTCACATTTCAAAAACCTACATATTCCTAAAGTGTTTACCAAATGGCAGCTAACAAATTCCAGAAGAGGCATCCAAATGTACCATTTATTCCTGCCTCCTTGTGTCTCTGACTCTTCCCACTGTAAGCATACCAAAGATGGAGGATACATAATGGAGATAGTTGGCTTGCTGTTGACCACTAAGAAGAAAAAAAAAGATGAGCAGGCATCTCTGCTTCTTTTCCAGGATGGCACTGGACCACTATTATGACTGTAGTAGCATTATTAGTCACATCATATTGTACTTTAGGCATTATGGAACGTTTCAGTAAAAAACTTAATTAAGTCTATAATGGAATATCTTTCAGTGTCGTATGTCTTATGTGGAATATCCAACAGAATGTGTTTCAGTATAGTGTCCTACTCTATTTAATTATATTTTACCATTATTTATACAGACAAATCATGCTGAGACTGGTATCTGTTACAGTTGAGCCCTGTAATACAGCAATAATGATAAAAACATTTAAAATATAAAATGTTAAGTTCCTAGCTAACTAAAGTGTATATAAGACAAGGATGAAGGTTGGAACACAATGCTACATAATGTTTTTTAAAGAGAGAGGATAATCTAAGCAAATTCTGAGGTATCTATAGGAAGGAGCCTGTTCTGGAACAGAACCATCAATTGAGCCAGGTTGAAATCATCCAGTTGTAGATTTTAGTACCTTGAGAACGGCATATACAAGCCTCAGCCTGTGTTACTAAGATTCAATCATCTTGGCATTGTTGGGTTCTCCAAGTGGTCTGCCTGTGTAGAACATCATGCTAGTTCTGTACCAGGAGAGACACATGCACACTCCCAACATGTTTCCCATATTGTTTACACATTAGCAGACAGCCTCTGTGTTGTTCTGGTGTGGTGTCCTAACTTCTAATTCCACATTGATTGTGTATCTGGTATATCTATCTCTACGTTGCTGTTGTGGTATATCTACTTCTAATTTGATTTTCTGGTATATGTATTTCTATTTAGTGGTTCTCATAAATCTATGTTGCTTTAGCTCCTCTCTTTGTGTGACCTCTAACCAATGAATAAAGGAGAAAACTACAGACTTGCGCCCTTCTCTGTTGTCTGTCTTTCTGTCTGTGAAAGTTTAATAGAGATACATTTCTTTCATCTTGTTACAAACACACACACACTGGAAGTAGATGATCTGTAATTGGGTGAGAGAGCTATCATTTAGCTCAGTGATGTATACCTATAATTGTCATGGTGACAGGGACATTGTTCTCAGCCCGATGGTGCCGCTCAGTCTTGCGTGTGTTTATTTAATGACCCGCGTGTTTCATTCTCATGATGGTTTACTTCCTGGTTGTTTGTGACGCTCCACCCCTTCGTCTGGTTGCTAGGCTACAGCTGCCCAGACAGGCTGGTTGAGTTGGCGAGAAGAGATTTCCCTGTCCGGCCGGGACGACATCAAACACACATCCCTTCCGACAAACAGATACAGGTACTTGGTGACCTCCGTGCTGACACACACACACAGTCCACCTGGGCAGTCTACCAGGGCAGTCTACCAGGGCTATTTACCTGGGCAGTCTACCAGGGCTATTTACCTGGGCAGTCTACCAGGGCTATTTACCTGGGCAGTCTACCAGGGCTATTTACCTGGGCAGTCTACCAGGGCTATTTACCTGGGCAGTCTACCAGGGCTATTTACCTGGGCAGTTTACCAGGGCTATTTACCTGGGCAGTCTACCAGGGCTATTTACCTGGGCAGTCTACCAGGGCTATTTACCTGGGCAGTTTACCAGGGCTATTTACCTGGGCAGTTTACCAGGGCTATTTACCTGGGCAGTTTACCTGGGCTATTTACCTGGGCAGTTTACCAGGGCTATTTACCTGGGCAGTCTACCAGGGCTATTTACCTGGGCAGTTTACCAGGGCTATTTACCTGGGCAGTCTACCAGGGCTGTTTACCTGGGCTGTGTCCTAGACTACCATAAGCAATAGCAGGAGGATTATGATTTTAACTTGCAGATTGTCACCATCATGGCAGTTCAAAACCTGCAGTATTTTAGTGTTCCACGTGGGTTCTTCACACATTTAGAACGGTCAAAACGTCTCCCTGAATGGCACAACGATGAAGGCCTGGCTGCGTCATTGGGAAACCGCGTTTGAATCCTGCTACCTGAGTAGCTCTGGGGCCCGGTGAATGCCAGTGCAAATGGCCGGCATCCTCCGGGTTTGTGGGGGGGGGGGGGGGCTTAGTAATTTCATCTGGTTGTTTTGTCTCCTCACGCTCCTGCGACCCTCTGTGACTGCTTGAACAGCAGTTCGCTGGAACCGAGGGGAGAGTTGAATGCTGCAAAACTGCGGTCCACTAACTAGTGTCCGTCCGTCCGTCCGTTTGTCTGTCTGTCTGTCCGTCTGTCTGTCTGTCAGTGTCAGGTTGCTGAGGGACCTCTCAACATTCTCTCCTCCGTGGGGTTCACCAGGTAACACTTCAGGTTGTTTCTTCTCCCTCATCAATGATGTGTGATGATGTCCATCTGAAATGACAGCAGGGTGTCTGGTTGTTTTGTAGGGAGGGCCAAGGGGGTCAATTCCACTGCGCAATTTCCTATGGTACCTTGTGTTTTTTGGTGTCTGTCTGTTTGGGAGTTTTTCCTAGACACTGAAATTCAACAGTACTGTTGTTTGCTCCTTGGGGTTTAAGGCCGGGTGTTTTGTAAAAGCAATTTGTGACAACTGCTGTTGTAAAAAGGGCTTTATAAATACATTTGATTGATTGATTGATTGATTGATTGTTCTAGGTGTGAGTTGCAACCCCGGGCAAGTCGTATCCCCATCAGGAGGGTGGAGTCAATGACAGACACGCCCACATTTGGCCTAAACCCCACCTCCCCTGGCAGCAGGGGAGAGTCAACTACCAAGAGTGTCTGGAAACTACTGAAACCTGGCTTCCACAGGCCCCTGGGTATACAGACACACTCAGACACAGACAGAATGACAGACAGAAAGACAGACAGACAGACACACCTAGTAGACCTATGAACCTCTACCCACTCATCTTAAACTTTGGAAAATCCTTTTTTTTGTGTAGTGGCCTTTAAACATGCTCTCTGCAGTAAAAACACACAAAATGGTGTATGAATATTCAGTTCAAACAAAGAACAGGACAAACCCACCTGTATATGTTTGGTGCTTAATTGACGTGTGTGTGTGTGTGTGTCTGCGTTGTGCATGCATGTGCGTGTGTTGTGTGTGTGTGCATGTGCCTGTGTCTTTGTGTGTGTGTGTGTGTGTAGGAGTGTCAGGGAAGGATGTTCCTTTGTTGCGTCTGTCTTCCAGAGCAGTGCTGCGGAATAGTGACAGGAGTTCCCTCAATGCACACACTCCTACTGAGCCCAAACAGGTAGCCAAGTGCTGGAACTATATGAAGACTTTCTGCTTATTATTATTTAAATAATTCATTTGGTTAGTACCCAAATGGACCTCCTGATGAATCACTGAATGTAAATCCCAGGGGGGGGCTTTCCTAAATCCCTTTAATGTCCTTCCAATTACAGTTCCAACTACACCTGAGACAGGATATAATGATCTACTCCCATCATGGCTTAGAAGCTGTGTAAACAAAAGAGATCAGTTATCTGTTGAGGAAGAAATGTACCTGCTATGGAAGAGATTTGAAAACGTCCCTCTTGACGACTCACTCTTCTTGCTATGAGCTAACATCACGGCTGACCTAACTGTAACCTTAACTCGCAACACTAAATCCTAACACACAAAAGCATTGTGTTCTGTCCCTAGGTGCGCGAGGAGCCAGAGCTCGAGGTGGTGTCCGTGTGTGAGACAGCGCCCCTGTGTGGAGAGGCCTGAAAACTGCACCCATTTAACCAACCCATGGATATTGCACCCAGTCCGATACTAGAGAGAAGCTCCCTAATTTAATTTTGCCAATGAACTGAGTAGACTCTGCCATCGCACTGGAGTCAATGGGAGACCAAACCTTTCAAGCAGACTGAAACAGTGAATTTCTTCCACGGAAAAAGGCTTGAGTTGTTCCCCCCTTGGAGAATAGGAGCTTGATTGGGACTGAACTACCGGAGCATTTTCTGGACGGCCGACGGTGCCGCCTTGAGAGGGATCTCCCCTGACGTTTCCCTGAGGCCACGTTCGCTGTAAACACTGCACGTGTCAACGCTTTAACACTAAATGTAACACAGGACTGAGTCACAGACCCCACGCAGCTGGGCCACACACCCCTCCTTCTCAGAGACCAAGCAAGCACCTGTTAACACCACAGCACCTTTAAACACAAGGATTCTAATATAGAGTCTGTGTGTGCGTGTGTAATATAGTGGCATATCAGGTGTATGGTAAAGCTAGTGGTGTGTTAACAAGCCTGTTCTCTATAAATATGCAGGTGTGGTATGGACAGCCCGGTGGTTAGAGTTGTGAATCCCAGACCAAGGGTACTTTACCTCAAGGTCACTGGTTTGAATCCCAGACCAAGGGTACTTGGTCTGGGATTCAGTTAATGGATGGTTTGAGGCTAATATACCCTAGCTATGGGCTGATTGTGAGAACAAAGCAACACAAAATATATTTGCCATTCCACAAACCCCTACGTTGCCTTATTCTGATTACCAAAGCAAGAAAAATTAACACAAGTTGTTTGTCAGGACCTAAACCACCTTGTTCACCATTATGATCAGTATGAGTGTCAGACTATATGTCGTGTCTATATCATGATCCGTGTATATGATGTCTGTAGTTAGTAATTAGAATATACGGTATATAGTGGATTTCATGACCAGAATATGTTGCATTTCAATATAATATCGATCAATGTTGAGTTTACTTAACTTTCCATTCATGGATTTGATATGTTTTTAACCAACTGCTTTCTCCAATATGTATAATCAATTAGGCTGAATTGATACATTAAAAACAGAAGTAATTAAGATTCACTTCTTTAAATACATCCTGATCTTCCAATATATTTTTTTTTAAACAAAAAAATACTTGGGACCTTCTTTGTTGTTTATGTTTTTCTTGTCACTAATTTTCTTTAATTCAACAAATTCTGGGTTATTTGAGTGATTCTAGACATACTATATAATAAATTCTAGAGAAGTCATTTTGGGTAAGAAATTCATCAGAATTCTTACCCAATTCATCAGAAACCTGAAAATGTTTAATGAATCTTCCATGTTGTTCTGGCAAAAATGAATCCTTAATAGATTGCTCAACAGTTCTGTATGGACAGGTTGATAAAAACAGACATACTCTATTTTTACAGGACAAAACTAGTGAAAATGGTGCTTTGTGATAGTGGAAACATTTTCCTCAGTCAAACGTCCTTTCAGAGCTCACACTCCATTTGAAATCACTCTTATCAGTCACATTCATTACTCCCTGCAGGGCAAATCTGTCACCCAAGTACAACTTCCTAGAACTATACATTTACAAGAATGTTCAAGTAGACAGGGTGTCCTCAACATACAGCAGGAATTTCAACTGGTATATCTTCTTCTGTCAACAACAAAATTTAACAGAACAAAGAACTGTCAAATGGAAACTTAAGTTATGAATGAGTAGGTCCCTATTTTTCTTGTCAGCTCCAACAAGGCTTGACAAGGCACAGAGCTGAGCAGAACAAGACCCTTTGGTTTGGTTCGTATCCAGTATGTCTGGGTCAAGTAAGGGGTACAGGGCACCAAAACTATGCAGGTCCTCAGATGCAAACAGGACAAATTAAAGTGAAAAAGGGTTTTGTCCTGCAGGACATGGGCCTGGCCTTAATCTGCTGAGCCTACTTCGGGACGTTGCTTCGGAACCAGTAAATTCAGCCCAGGAGCGGTGTGCTGATGATCTGTACATATTGCCTATGCATTTGGCAGAGGCTAGAACCGTGAGTAATGTGGTCTCGTAGGAGGGGATGTTATATCCCCGGGAAATAAATATCCAGGCCCGGATGGAACTGGCCCTCAGAAACCAGATGACCTGGGCCTGGATCCTTTCATTTCCACATCTCATGCTGAGAATACAGCAACAGTGTTACGAGTTAAACATTAATTGATGAGAATTTGAAAGGAAATGAAAGGAAACAAAGTTGATTTCAACACTGGAGAAAATGTTTTGAATGAAAAATGTAATTTGTAAAACATCTACAGATCTGCTCCATTACGGGCAGCTTTGCAGCTTTTAAAATGATGCATTTACAGGATGTGTGACAACTTCCACCTGATCCTCTTACCCTGCCATAAGTCACCGTCCACCGCCATCTGGGTCATCCCTGTCCCTGTCCACCTGGTCATCCCTGTCCCTGTCCACCTGGTCATCCCTGTCCACCTGGTCATCCCTGTCCACCTGGTCATCCCTGTCCACCTGGTCATCCCTGTCCACCTGGTCATCCCTGTCCCTGTCCACCTGGTCATCCCTGTCCACCTGGTCATCCCTGTCCCTGTCCACCTGGTCATCCCTGTCCCTGTCCACCTGGTCATCCCTGTCCCTGTCCACCTGGTCATCCCTGTCCACCTGGTCATCCCTGTCCACCTGGTCATCCCTGTCCCTGTCCACCTGGTCATCCCTGTCTCTGTCCACCTGGTCATCCCTGTCTCTGTCCACCTGGTCATCCCGTGCACCTGGTCATCCCTGTCCACCTGGTCATCCCTGTCTCTGTCCACCTGGTCATCCCGTCCACCTGGTCATCCCGTCCACCTGGTCATCCCGTCCACCTGGTCATCCATGCACTCACACACCTAATTCAAACTAAAGACCTGATGATAGGTTGATTACATCAATCAAGTGTGTAAGTGGCAGGGCAACATTTTAATCAGGTGTGTGAGTGGTAGGGCAACATTTTAATCAGGTGTGTGAGTACTAGGGCAAAAACAACAATGTGCACCCCTTTGGGTCCCCAGGACCAGGATTGGGAAACACTGATCTGTAGTCCTTAAACTCTATTAGTAACCAGGTGTTGCATTACAGGTGTAGTACTTTGTCTCTCACACTTCCTTTTCTACTCTATTCTTTTCCCTTCACTTTCATTTCTTTCTAAAACTCATTCACACAAACACCCTTGTAGGCTGGAGAATAGGAGCTTGATTGGGACTGAACTACTGGAGCATTTTCTGGACGGCCAACGGCGCCGCCTTTAGAGGGATCTCCACAGACGTTTTCCTGAAATCACGTTCGCTGTAAACACTGCACGTGTCAACGCTTTAACACTAAATGTCACACAGGACTGAGTCACAGACCCCACGCAGCTGGGCCACACACCCCTCCTTCTCAGAGACCAAGCAAGCACCTGTTAACACCACAGCACCTTTAAACACAAGGATTCTTATATAGATAGTCTGTGTGTGTGTGTGTGCGCGTGTGTAATATAGTGGCATATCAGGTGTATGGTAAAGCTAGTGGTGTGTTAACAAGCCTGTTCTCTATAAATAAGCAGGTGTGGTATGGACAGCCCGGTGGTTAGAGTTGTGAATCCCAGACCAAGGGTACTTTACCTCAAAGTCACTGGTTTGAATCCCAGACCAAGGGTAGAATATACGGTATGTAGTGGATTTCATGACCAGAATATGTTGCATTTCAATATAATATCGATCAATGTTGAGTTTACTTAACTTTCCATTCATGGATTTGATATGTTTTTAACCAACTGCTTTCTCCAATATGTATAATCAATTAGGCTGAATTGATACATTAAAAACAGAAGTCATAAAGATTCATTAAGATACATCCTGATCTTCCAATATTTTTTTTCAGAAACAAAAAAATACTTGGGACCTTCTTTGTTGTTTGTGTTTTTCTTGTCACTCATTATTTTGTTGAAAAATAAACCTTTTCTTTAATTCAACAGATTTTGGGTTATGTTTGAGTGATTCTGGACATATTATATAGATGTCATTTTGGGTAAGAAATTCCATGTACAACCTGCTATGATTTGGGACAATACATTTGGTGTAATCAACCATTTCCTCAGGTACCTGTTCATCAAGAAACCATTTACTAAGGTGCATCAGAAATCTGAAAATGTTTAATGAATCTTCCATGTTGTTCTGGCAAAAATGAATCCTTAATAGATTGTTCAACAGTTCTGTATGGACAGGTTGATAAAAACATAGATATACTATTTTTTCCAGACAAAACTAGTGAAAATGGTGCTTTGTGATAGGGAAAAAATTTTCCTCAGTCAAACGTCCTTTCAGAGCTCACACTTCATGTGAAATCACTCATCAGTCACATTCATTACTCCCTGCAGGGCAAATCTGTCACCCAAGTACAACTTCCTAGAACTATACATTTACAAGAATGTTCAAGTAGACAGGGTGTCCTCAACATACAGCAGGAATTTCAACTGGTATATCTTCTTCTGGCAACAACAAAATTGAACAGAACAGAGAACTGTCAAATGGAAACTTAAGTTATGAATGAGTAGGTCCCTATTTTTCTTGTCAGCTCCAACAAGGCTTGACAAGGCACAGAGCTGAGCAGAACAAGACCCTTTGGTTTGGTTCGTATCCAGTATGTCTGGGTCAAGTAAGGGGTACAGGGCACCAAAACTATGCAGGTCCTCAGATGCAAACAGGACAAATTAAAGTGAAAAAGGGTTTTGTCCTGCAGGACATGGGCCTGGCCTTAATCTGCTGAGCCTACTTCGTGACGTTGCTTCGGGAACCGGTAAATTCAGCCCAGGAGCGGTGTGCTGATGATCTGTACATATTGCCTATGCATTTGGCAGAGGCTAGAACCGTGAGTAATGTGGTCTCGTAGGAGAGGATATTATATCTCGGGAAATAAATTTCCAGGCCCGAATGGAACTGGCCCCCAGAAACCAGATGACCTGGGCCAGGATCCTTTCATTTCCACATCTCATGCTGAGAATACAGCGACAGTGTTACGAGTTAAACATTAATTAATGAGAATTTGAAAGGAAATGAAACAAAGTTGATTTCAACACTTGAGAAAATGTTTTGAATGAAAAATGTAATTTGTAAAACATCTACAGATCTGCTCCATTACGGGCAGCTTTGCAGCTTTTAAAATGATGCATTTACAGGATGTGTGACAACTTCCACCTGATCCTCTTACCCTGCCATAAGTCACCGTCCACCGCCATCTGGGTCATCCCTGTCCCTGTCCACCTGGTCATCCCTGTCTCTGTCCACCTGGTCATCCCGTGCACCTGGTCATCCCTGTCCCTGTCCACCTGGTCATCCCGTCCACCTGGTCATCCCGTCCACCTGGTCATCCATGCACTCACACACCTAATTCAAACTAAAGACCTGATGATAGGTTGATTACATCAATCAGGTGTGTGAGTGGTAGGGCAACATTTGAATCAGGTGTGTGAGTACTAGGGTAAAAATAAAAACGTGCATCCCTTTGGGTCCCCAGGACCAGGATTGGGAAACACTGATCTGTAGTCCTTAAACTCTATTAGTAACCAGGTGTTGCATTACAGGTGTAGTACTTTGTCTCTCACACTTTCTTTTCTACTCTATTCTTTTCCCTTCACTTTCATTTCTTTCTAAAAACTAGTTCACACAAACACCCTTGTAGGCTCCTCCCATTATTTATGGGTGCTTGACAAAGCAAAATGTATTTGCTCAGTAAGTCAATCTCCTGGTCATTCAGTAAGTGAGTCAGTCAGTGAGTCTTACATTCATCTTAAATGACAGAAACAATGGAGTCTCTTCGCTGTCCCATCTGTCTGGAACATCTGAAGGAGCCAGTCACCACTGCCTGTGGACATAGTTACTGTATGGACTGTATTGAGGGCTGCTGGGACCAAGATGAGGCTAAAGGTGTCTACAGATGCCCCCAGTGTAGACAGACCTTCATCCCAAGACCTGTTCTGATGAAGAACATCATGCTGGCCGATCTAGTGGAGAACCTGAAGACAGGACTACAAGTGTCTCCTTCTGCTCTCCATTATGCCGGACCTGGAGATGTAGCATGTGATGTCTGCACTGGGAGAAGGTTTAAAGCTGTCAAGACCTGTCTGGGGTGTCTGGCCTCTTACTGTGACACCCATCTTCAGCCTCACTACCAATCTGAGGAACTAAAGAAGCACAAGTTGGTCGACACCTCAACCCAAATACAGGTCAAGATCTCTCGTCATGACAAACTGCTGTATGTTTTCTGCCTTATTGGTCAGCAGTATCTCTGATATTTTTGTGTCAAGAATGAACAAAGGCCATGAACCGGTGTCAGCTGAGGCAGAAAAAGCTGAAAGAAAAGCTTGTTTTAAATCATTACACATTTTCAACATTTAGCAGAAAACGACAGCATGCTCAGTTGTGTTATTCCAGAAACAGAACTAAAGTCTCACATAACTGGTCAGGAGCTTTGGTTTCCAATCTGTATTTAAGTGAAGAGATCGGAATCGAAAAGGAAAGCATGTGAAAACTGAGGGAGTGAAAATTAGGAAGATGTAAAGGCTTATTAGACCCTCCAGCGGCCACTTCCAGAGAGTTTTTCCATTCATTAAGAAATTCAGGCTTAATGAATGCAGGCTTAATGAATGCAGGCTTAATGAATGCAGGCTTAATGAATGGAATTCCACAAGGCACCACATTGTCTTTCAGCTGTAGCAATTTGCCACAAAAGAAAGCCTTCCTCTATGAAACATGCATTTGTTATTGTCAGACTTTGAGACTTGTGTAAATACTGTGAATATACTGAATGTATAACTGCTCCTCGTTTTTTAATATGTTAAATTTAAATATTTCACAGTACATTTATTTACATATAGTGGAACATGCATCATTCATGCTTTAGAGACTATATGTAGAGGACTTCGAGGTTTGGTCTGACAGGTGAATGGTGTCTCTTATAGAAACAGCTGGGTGTGAAACACGAGAAGTCCCACTACCAGCAGAGGATCCAGGAGAGAGAAAGGAAGCTGATTGAGTTGAAACAGACTATGACCTTCATTAAAGTGAGTACTAAAACAGACTATGACCTTAATCAATGTGAGTACTAAAACAGATTACAACCTTTATCAGTGAGGACATAAACAGAATATAAATAACTTCTATTAGGGAGTACTAAAACCGAATTTAACAAAATGCATATTGACACTTGATCTAACAGCAGATACTTCAGCACTGGTTAATTAGATTATATCTTCAAGCTATATTATTAAATAATGATGTACTCCAGTTAGCATGAATTAACTTGTGATCAGTGTATTCCTAATTCGGACTGTTTCAAAAGACAACAATAATTTGGAAACAAAGTTGCATTGACATACCTGTACCATTTGTGAAAATAAGGGAGTGTCATTGAAGTCAACATGACACATGCTAAAATAAACTTAGTGCCTAGAACAGAACAAAAGGGACATTGTTGTAGAAATGTGAAGCAAGATAGCTGGCCATTCTCCAGGAACAATGAGTGATCTACATGGGAGTGTTCCCAATGTGTCTAGAGTCACACCAATTCCTTGCACACATTGTGGAGTTTTCAAGGATAATGGGGAGAGTTTGGAGTGGACAGGCTTTCCCGGAGAAGAAGAGCAGCTCTGTCTGTTCATGATTGAACCAAAATCCACAGGGAGATGAATGGGTGCACAGATGTGTTGGCTCCTGGGTATCAGTAAGGGGCAGTAGAAAAATAGTTGTCATCAGTGTAGCAGTTATAGGAGAGCATTTATTGTTTGAGTGATGGATCAAGGTGATTTTATATAAAGAGAGACGTGAAGACAGCCTAGAACTAAGCCCTGGGGAACACCAGTAGTGAGAGCCACTTGGTAGGAGACATCTGGGCAGACTCAGGTCCTCTCCCTGTCACCTGGTAGGAGACATCTGGGCAGACTCCGGTCCTCTCCCTGTCACCTGGTAGGAGACATCTGGGCAGACTCAGGTCCTCTCCCTGTCACCTGGTAGGAGACATCTGGGCAGACTCAGGTCCTCTCCCTGTCACTTGGTAGGAGACATCTGGGCAGACTCCGGTCCTCTCCCTGTCACTTGGTAGGAGACATCTGGGCAGACTCCGGTCCTCTCCCTGTCACTTGGTAGGAGACATCTGGGCAGACTCAGGTCCTCTCCCTGTCACCTGGTAGGAGACATCTGGGCAGACTCCGGTCCTCTCCCTGTCACCTGGTAGGAGACATCTGGGCAGACTCAGGTCCTCTCCCTGTCACCTGGTAGGAGACATCTGGGCAGACTCAGGTCCTCTCCCTGTCACCTGGTAGGAGACATCTGCAGGGTCAAATTGTGCAGAACCTGAAACAACACAGCAGACAGATCTTGTAGATCTTGTAGGTCTTGTAGATCTTGTAGGATGGCAACAGAGATACTGTCAATGTTATAACACTAAAAAGGTTTCCTGATGATTAAAGATAAACCTTATTTTACTCGCCCATCTCTGTCCAAACAGCACATAGTACAGACAGCTGTGGAAGACAGTGAGAAGATCTTTGCTGAGATGATCTGCTCCATGGCGAGAAGACGCTCTGAGGTGAAGGAGATGATCAGAGCCCAGGAGAAGGCTGAATTGAGTCGGGTTGAAGAACACCTGGGGCAACTGGAGCAGGAGATAGCAGAGTTAAGGAGAGACGATGAGTTGGAGCAGCTTTCACATACCGAAGACCACATGTCCCTCCTCCAGGTCATTTTCCCTCGTCATCTCCTCCTAACCTCTCTTCCCCTCAACTCATCCCCCTCACTTCATCCCCTCTCACCTCATCACCCTCACCTCATCCCCTTAACCTGATAACATGAGGAACCAGATTTTAGCTACGGCCGATGAAAACCTACCTACCGTATTCTCTTCCTTTCCCATCTCTTTCCCTCTATTTACCCCTCCATCTTTCTCTTGACTTTCCTTGTATTTATCTCTCCATCTATCTGCTTGTATTTATCTCTCCATCTATCTGCTTGTATTTATCTCTCCATCTGTCTCTCTACAGACTGCCCAGTCTCTTGGTGACCTGGTTGATCCCAAAGCACCATGCCGTTCCCTCGTTAGCTTTTCTCTGGGGTTTGATGATCTGAAGAGGGAAGTCACTGAGCTCATTAAAAAAATGGATCACATCTGTCAAGAAGAGTTGGAGAAGATGTCCTGTTCAGGTAAAAAAAACTGTAACTCATCACATACAGTAGTAATGTAGATAATGAAGAAAACTTCAGTTACTCCACCTCTTATTCTAACCTCTTCCTGTCACTGGGCAGGATCGCACATGTGTGGTGCTTTGAGTCTATGCATGTCCATAAATGTCTTCAGGCACTTCATTTTAATTGCTTGATTACTGCACATTTTCAGAAGCTGTTAGTCTGTGAAAATAGTCAGTCATACTATGAGGCCTGAATTAAATTTGATAATTAGTTACAAAGGCCAAACCAGGTGTTGTAAAAAATAAATAAAAGCAACATAAATGTGTTACATAACCATCTCCTTATTGTGGAATCATTTTTGCCCACCCTCCCATTCATAAAATTCCCTCATAAATAATCATTAAGGCCAGATAGCTACAGCTGTAGCAAAGGTAGACTTCACCATGTCCACTTTACCACCTGAGCACAGTTCCACATCACAGTCTATCTGAGCAACACAATATAATAAGGACACATGCGTAAGTCTAGACAAAAATACTTAAAGAATTGTCCCTGAGTGAATTTTAATTTCGGTCTCCTAACTCAAGACGAGTCGTCCCATGAGAGGGAATTTAGGATTTAACAAAAAGTCACTTCAAGGATTCACCAAGCCACATTTGAAACAGTGTAGGACAATCAACTTTAACATCTTGATGTTGATGCTGTGTCCTGGTTGCACAGACATTTCCGATGAAATGGATGGAAAGAAAGGCCACTGCCTGAAAAGCGTAATTCTAAACTTAAGTCTTACCTGGTTAAATAAAGGCTAAATTAATTAATCAATAAACATTTGGTCTGTTGCATGTAGAATGTCCTGCTCATTAATCAGCATTTTTGATCTGACTTCAGCAAAGAAGCAGCATTCTGGGAAGTGGTGGGGCTTCGGTCTGGTGATGACCCTGAACATGCTGACGGGGGACCAGGGATTTGGGTTCAGACTTGTTGGAGGACGTGAGACTTCAGAGAAGGTGAGAGACGATGTCAAAATCTCTGTAAAACAAAACAGAAACACTCACAAACATGCATTCACACACACAAACACACACACACAGAGTGACACACACCAAGGAAGAAACAGCCGGTAGAGTTGGAGAAGTAGAAGAATGACAGAATTTAAATTCAGTTTAAGGACAACAAGTTATACTTGTTAAATGTGTACAGAACACATGACCTAAATCTTGTTGATTATTTAGTCCAGGCTAATCATACTGATAATAATGATCTTTTAACAGATTCTAATTACGGATATAGTGAGACACTCGGCAGCTCACCGCGACGGCCGTTTGAAGAGGGGCGATGAGCTGGTGGCCGTGGACAACGTGCCCGTGAACCAGAAAACACATGAAGACGTTGTGGCCCTGATTGGAAAGGCTGGACAGAATGGTCAGGTGACCCTGATGGTCAGGAGAGTCCAGATGGATATTAAAAGAGTGTCTTGTAGACCTCACAGAGGAGTTCCTGCAAACTGTCCAATGCAGAACTAGATTAAAACTACTTGTGAACATAAAATCATGAAACTTTTGAAGGGTAAATCCACAGCGTCTATAGAAAGTATTTTTCAAAAGTTGTCAGTGCCTCAGTTTTATACATTTTGACATTTTGTTGGGGCGATGTTATTATTACCCAAGAATGTTTATAATTCCAGAACTGAATTCAGAACTGTTGATTTTTGTCATTGCAAATTTTATTGATATTCAATTTATTCAATCATGAATCCTCAGAATTTATTTATTTCATAATTTTTCTGTTTACGCAAAATTTGATCAGTTTAGATTGAGACAAGTATGTAAAAGGGGATGTGAAGAGGACCTTTCTCCATTGCTCTACAGTCCAATCCTTATGGTCTCTTGCAAACTTCAGCCAGGCTCTTCTTTGCTTCTCATTGATGAAGGGCATTTTTCTAGCTTTGCATGACTTCAGCCCTGCCCCTAGAAACCTGTTTGGAACCGTCCTCACCATGCACTTCACCCCAGCTGCTGTTTGCCATCCTACGGTTGTTGAGTGACATTCCAATGAGTTGACAAGCATCTCGGTCAGTGGACAGTCGTTTTCGTACTCTGCCAGTCTGTAGCTTTGTTGTCCCCAATGTCTGTTGCTTGACCTTGTTCTTCTGAACCACTGTCTTTGAAATTTTCAGGATGGAAGCAACCTGACACTCACTGTATCCCTCTGCTAGTAAAGCCAGAATTGAACCCTTCTTTTCCTCACTCAAAGCTTTTTTTTGTCATGCTGAATAGTTATTTTTAATTCAAATTACCTTTGAGGTACTACTTGAAATGTTTTTGCCATCCAGCTGGTCCTATTGCAAGAGGATAGTGATGACCACAGCAGTGTTTTTCATACTTTTCATCGTTAAATTAGATTTGGTTCAGGTAATCATCTAATTGGTACCTCATTATGTAAAATGAGGTGTGCCTGTGTTGGAATTTAACAGACCCTGCAATGGGAATGGCTGCCATACATGTAGAGATTCTAATTTAAGAAAAATTAGGAGTGGTCTCTTAATATTTTCTAGAGCTGTATATAGGTATGTAAATATATCATGTAATCACTTCTATATCAATTGGGTGTTAATTGATAAAACATTAAACCAGGTCACTTGACACTAAGTGCTCATATCATTTTTCTAAACAGTCTGTTTGTCTTTGATTCTTCCACATTTGATTTCTGTGTATGTGAAGGTCAACAGGTACACCCTGTTTTTCTGCTAACTGTACTCCTGTGAACATAGAGAGACTGACGAACAACAATGTACACAGTTTGTGTGTGTCAGAAAGACAGTGGGGGAATTTTCTGATCTGTACTTGTCTCCTTTCTGCTGCTACTCCCGTGATCAGCACAATGAGTGGTTGGTGTTTTTATCTCATGTGGAGGACAGAAGTACCTTTGGCTTGTCTTTGACTCTCTTGGGAGAGTGAGTTTCTGATTAAGGTTGATTGTTTCCCAGAGCTCAGAAAACAAAGAATCATTGACTTCAGAGAATGTGCTGCGTAATGATCAATCATATATGATGATGAATCATATTATCAATACAAAGATGTTGAAATCATGTTGAAATAATGTTAAAATAAGAGAGATTTAATGACTCAATTATTTTTTTGTTGAAGCTTCTAGAACTCGTGCCACCAGTATTTACTAACAGTGGCTTGGGGGGCGGATCCAAGAGGGTTGTAAACACCTCGCAAACGATCTCTCGATTTATGCCATAAACTGTACTTAGGCACCTTAATAATATAACAAACTGCCGGTGAGAGGATGCTCTTCGGTGCTGAGCTCGTAGCCGCGCGTGCTCCACATTTCTCAATATTCCATCACCGAACGCTGGGCCTATAACATTTATATTTCCCTTTTTAACGACTTAAGTACAACGTTTATCTATGGTTAAAGGTGCAGTGTAGTATTTTGATATGCTGACAGAGTAGATTGAGTGTTGAGTGGAAGAAGCCACATCCCAGGTTTGTTTTGCCATTTGATCGAGCTCCATTGCCATGCCGGGGCCTAGTGTTATTATCACAAAGTAATAACGTAAGGTTTTATGCAGACATGTCGAATGTTTTAGTGACATCTTTAACCATTCTCAAATTAGACATATTAGATTACATAATTTATTAGCTATGGGTTTCCAGATCACCCATGAATTGAAATAATATTTGTAATTTTTTTTTTTTTTATCCATACACATTATCTGTGGTAGTGCTGTAATCTGTAATACGTTTTTTCTCTCCTTTATAGCAAGTAAACCTTCACATAATACTGTGTGTGTGACATTTTCCAACACTCGTATCCAGAACTGAAATATGCATGTATCATTAAATTTGAATTTAACCATAACATCTGTTGTAATATTGTAAAATAGATGTATGGCGATGCTTTTCTTTTCAGTCAATCACAGTACAACAAAACTGGGGTTAATTGACAAACTTTTTATTAGAAAACACTCCTGTACAGACTGGGCTTGAGTTGGACATTTTGGCAGGGGGATGAGGAGGGAGAAGAGGATGTTTGGCTTCTCACTGCTCCCCTCTCTGGTCCCATACCGCCACCTGTGAGTAGAGACGAGTCACATCATAAATCCTAGATTGCACCCCATTTCCTATCTGGCCCTGGTCAAAAGTAGCACACTAAGAACAAAGCCAAAGACAGAGGATGGTAGAAGGTAAATTGATCCCTAGAACCAGAACCTTCTGTCTTTCTTGGACAGCTACTTACTGAGACTTGGTTCAGCATGTTAAATCACAATCAAACGGCAAACAAAACCGCTGCACTACACCGCAAGAAAACTCTGTTCATCGTCCTGCATCTGAATATACTAAACCTTCCGACACCTTTCAATAAATGTTCACAACCCATTGGAATATAATTCTACATAAAGTTTAAGATTTTGTGGACTGTGTCTCTAAGTGTCCAACCACTGGTGGAACCATTACACCAAGTAAAATCCAGTGTACATGTACCTAGTGACTAAAGGAGATTCTGATTTGTTTACACTCTCCCTAATGCATGTATCCCTTCCTGCAACCCCACACTCCAAACTCCATCCCTTCCTTACCTCCACACCAAACCCCTAGCTCACTTCCCCCTCTCTCAGGGCAGTTCTACTCAAGTTTCTTGGGATTGTTGACTGCTACATAGTGGTACAGAACCACCAGCAGGAACAGAGATACCCCCAGCATATTGGCAAAGATGGCCAGTTGCACGTCAGTCACCATTCTGTAGAGACAGAAAGGTACACGTCATTGTTACGTTACATGGGCCACAAACGAGCATGACACACCGAGAATAACTTGCCATGCTACTGAAGTTAGATGCACAAACACCATCTTAACATAAGTACAGATTGAGAGTAGAAACATGCCATGCCTAAGTGGCAGAAAACCCAACATCAGCTAACCAGTTAGCTTGCTAACGTCAGCTACCATTCATTGCATTTTACCCGTTAGTTAACTACCACCCTTTAATTTCCCAAGTAGCTAGGTAACTGGCGTTAAGTGCACTTGGTTGGCCGATAGGCAAACGCACATTACAAGCAATTTTAAAGAACATCCATCTTAATTTGTAGCCATATCTTCTAGCTATCTATTAAGTAGGCAAACCTACTGACTAGTTAGCTACATTACCAAGCAGTATAGCCAGCATTGGAAGAGACAAATAGGTAGAGGAAGGCATTATCACCTAATTTGAAATAAATACATAATAGGACTACATTTTAAAAAGACAATGCATCCCTTACGTTACTGTTCGTATATGTGTAATTGAGGCCGTTGCCGATTCAGTTTGGCTTTCAGATGTTTGATCACAATTTTTTTTTTTCTGTACGGTCGGTGTCTCTCCGTATTTCTAATTTTCTGTCCTAACACTTCCGCCTAGCTCACAGGGCCACGTCACATTAAGAAGAAGAGGGGAGGGACCATACACATAAGGCGCTTATATGTAAAGTTACGCGCTCTAAATTGTTTTTCAACAACTCATCACAAAATTTACAAAATGTACCGTTACAAATAATAATTTAATATGAATCGGTATATGATCGCTGTTAAAGATAATAATGGCCAAAATAATTTAGTATTTTGGTCCTCCTCGCCAGGGAGGGCGGTATTGATGTGGCCGGCAGCAGCGGTTGTGTGTCTCAGCGAGGGGAGTGGCGGAGTCGTGGATCTGTAGTGTCGCCTGGCCGGCGTGAGGGCGGTAGCTGTGTAGCTAACTAGCTAGGTAGATGGTGTTGCTGCTGCGGTACACGGAACAGAGATCTGAGAGCGGAATAGTTGATATTCAGAAAGCTTGTTAGCAGTACAGCCTGTGAGCTACCACCATGGCTCTGTACGAATATGTCACTCAGGAACAACTGTCCGGCTTCGACAAGTACAAGGTAACGAGGGAGAGGGTCTACTCCGCACTGCTTTCCCTAGCTTCCATCGTTATTAGTGTGTGGTAGCGCTTCATGCAGCGCGTTTGCATGCTAAACTGGTTAGCTAGCTGGATATGTTTGATGCTAACAGTTCACCTCTGTCGGGTGTTGTAAATTACGGGACATACATTTTGATTTTGCCAACGGCGTCAGTCAATATAGATGGGTTCATATATTGTCACTGATATTGACATTGTGTGTAATCATCTAACTGACCTTTTAAGACTTGCTAACGCAAGCGTAGCAAACTGCCTAGCCGGTTCGTTAATTTGAAAGCAGCGCTTCAACGGTGATTTTGTTAGCCTATATGCTCTAGCCATGACAGGCATCGTAACTAACTGCTTGCAGCCCGAAGCTCACCCGATCGTCCCCGGCCATCGCTTTAACTAACACGCTTAGTTTGAATGTCTATAAAGTTGCCTAGTGGTTATCTATAGCTAATTACTCAAGCTAGTGTTGGTAAAGCGATCGTATGTATTGTTGATAGTTAACTAGCAGTAGAGGTCTCTGGGTTGGGTCCGAGGCGGGGAGGTGACAGGCAGGAATGTGATTGATTTTTGGGTTAGCGAGCCACCTAGCTGTCAACCCTAAACATACATAGGAACACTGTTATACTGTAGTTGATATAATACCATCGGGTAAAAAAATGGGCCAGGTATTTTTGGTACTGTTCTTCGCAAGTCTAGTGCTGTTCAAGTCCTATCAAGCCATTTTCCGTGTTGTTGCAGCCATACCATTGTGTGTGCGTGCGCGTGAGATTTGGATCCAACCACGTTACCCCTGGAGTCCAAAGGAGCGCTCTGTCGTGACACAATGTTGACTCTTGAGGCAATTAGCAGTAACTTGTTACACGCACAGGTGGACTGTTACCAGTCATAGTGAGGACAGAGAGGGTTGGAGGGACTGAGAGAGTGATAGAATGGAGAGTGAAAAGTGAGTTCCTCTGATCCTGTCTCACCACCTACCTATGCACGTGTGTGTATATTTGGGCGAGGCTACATCGTGTCATATTTGACTGTAAACCAGTTTTCATGCACTGGTCTTTGGGTTTCTACACAACCTTCTATAACTATTTCAACGTATCGTTTATTGAATATGAAACACAACTCTAATGTGTCCAATGTACAACTATACCGTTGAATCTATTCGTTACTGGAGTTGTCACTCCATCAGTAACTGCAAGCCCCACCTACATTCCCTGGGCTTGACTAAAGGTATTTTCCTGCAGTTAGGCCAAGATTTTCGTTCATTTTTTAATGGAATTGTGTTGCCCACGATGTGTTTCTTCTCATTGTCTTGCCTCACATTGCATGGACTGCTGTAGCTATGCAATGTGCATTAAAGTGGTCAGATGACTGAACTGGCCATTCTTTATGCTTTTGTAGGTCTGCATGATATTTTGTGATAATTATTTGTTGGTCCTCTAGGATCACAAACTACTTATTAATCGTAGTTAGAACTTAGATCAAGGCCCTGTAGTTCTGAAACCCATTTTTTTCTTCTACTTGATAGTTTATTGTCTCAGTTTGCTTCTGATTAGAAAGAGAGGTTGAACCACAGACATTTTCCAGCACATCTGAGCCGGCAATGGCTAACCCTGACTTAAATAAAAAAAAAATACCATGAAATAATAAAAAAAAATAATGGTAATATGCCGTGTGTGTGTGTGGTAGACAATACATGGCTTTGGGTAACATTAGGCAAGAAAAAGAACAGTTTCCAACAAACCGTCTGATTTGGCCTCCTCCTGCTCCTTTCTTCAGTACAGCGCGGTGGACTCCAACCCCTTGTCTGTCTACATCATGCACCCGTTCTGGAACTCAGTAGTGAAGGTGAGGACACTCCGACTGCCCTGTGTTTTATGCTAATAAGGTCCGCCTGCATCATTGATGAGGTTTCCACCGACTGGTGATATACGATAATTGGACCTCACCTCACCTTTACCCTTGTTTCTGCCTCTTTACCCCCCCCCCCCCAGGTGATGCCCAGATGGTTAGCTCCCAACCTCATCACGTTCACTGGCTTCATGTTCCTGGTCTTCAACTTCCTCATGCTCGCTTTCTACGACTATCACTTCGACGCATCTGGTACGCCTGTTTCTGTGCGTGCGTTTCTGTGCGTGCGTGCCTGTGCGTTGGCAGAGTGTAATACACACATAACACCATTGGACCTGTGCCAAGCACACAAGACTTGTTGTGAAATTTATCCACATTTTTAAAACAAAATCAAGAAAGAAAAGTTCCACTGGTCCTTTAGATTGCAAGGCTCTAAAATTGATTGAATTTGATATGAACCGGTAATCTTAAATGTTGGTATGGTAACTGTCATGGGGTTTTGGTAGCATGGTATCATCGTGGGTATTGTGCGACGTGTGACAGTGGGTTTTCTTGATTCGAATTGTAAGAACTGAATAAAGTGTGTGTGTGTGTGTGTGTGTGTGTCAAGCATTTAGCCAAGTGATTACTCGCCAGCTCCCTTTATCAACACATTGAAATTGAGGGAATTCCTTATAAAATACGGAGTAAGGACCCTGTACCAATCAATATACCCTGCAAACAGAGGAAAGTGACATAGTCCTTGCAGTATATACAGTGGGGAGACATGGTTAGGCATGACACTTAGGCATGACATGGTTCTGCTCTCAATCTGTGCTTATGTTAAAATGGTGTTTGTGCATCTCACTTCAGGAGCATGGCACGTATTTGATACACTGCCGATTTTGCAGGTTTTCCTACTTACAAAGCATTTAGAGGTCTGTAATTTTTATCAGAGGTCCACTTCAACTGTGAGAGACGGAATCTAAAACTAAAATCCAGAAAATCACATTGTATGATTTTTAAATAATTAATTGGCATTTTATTGCATGACATAAGTATTTGATCACCCACCAACCAGTAAGAATTCCGGCTTTCACAGACATGTTAGTTTTTCTTTAAGAAGCCCTCCTGTTCTCCACTCATTACCTGTATTAACTGCACCTGTTTGAACTCGTGACCTGTATAAAAGACACCTGTCCACACACTCAATCAAACAGACTCCAACCTCTCCACAATGGCCAAGACCAGAGAGCTGTGTAAGGACATCAGGGATAAAATTGTAGACCTGCACAAGGCTGGGATAGGCTACAGGACAATAGGCAAGCAGCTTGGTGAGAAGGCAACAACTGTTGGCGCAATTATTAGAAAATGGAAGAAGTTCAAGATGACTGTCTGGGACTCCATGCAAGATCTCACCTCGTGGGGCATCAATGATCATGAGGAAGGTGAGGGATAAGCCCAGAACTACACGGCAGGACCTGGTCAATGACCTGAAGAGAGCTGGGACCACAGTCTCAAAGAAAACCATTAGTAACACACTACGCCGTCATGGATTAAAATCCTGCAGCGAACGCATGGTCACCCCTGCTCAAGCCAGCGCATGTCCAGGCCTGTCTGTAGTTTGCCAATGACCATCTGGATGATCCAGAAGAGGAAAGGGAGAAGGTCATGTGGTCTGATGAGACAAAAATAGAGCTTTTTGGTCTAAACTCCACTCGCCGTGTTTAGAGGAAGAAGAAGGATGAGTACAAACCCAAGAACACCATCCCAACCGTGAAGCATGGAGGTGGAAACATCATTAATTGGGGATGCTTTTCTGCAAGGGGGACAGGACGACTGCACTGTATTGAGGGGAGGATGGATGGGGCCATGTATCGTGAGATCTTGTCCAACAACCTTCTTCCCTCAGTAAGAGCATTGAAGATGGGTCGTGGCTGGGTCTTCCAGCATGACAACGACCTGAAACACACAGCCAGGGCAACTAAGGAGTGGCTCCATGAGAAGCCTCTCAAGGTCCTGGAGTGGCCTAGCCAGTCTCCAGACCTGAACCCAATGAAAAATCTTTGGAGGGAGCTGAAAGTCCATGAAGGATCTGGAGAAGGTCTGTATGGAGTGGGCCAAAATCCCTGCTGCAGTGTGTGCAAGCCTGGTCAAGAACTCCAGGATTTGTATGATCTCTGTAATTGCAAACAAATGTTTTTGTACCAAATATTAAGTTCTGCTTTTCTGATGTATCAAATACTTATGTGATTCAATAAAATGCTAATTAATTACTTAAAAATCATACAATGTAATTTTCTGGATTTTTGTTTTAGATTCTGTCACAGTTGTTGAGTACCTATGATAAAACTTACAGACTTCTACATGCTTTATAAGTGGGAAAACCTGCAAAATCAGCAGTGTATGAAATACTTCTTCTCCCCACTGTGAGCCAGTCTGGATGTTAACAATTCGTATCCAAATGATTCATTTTCAAACACTGATCAGACCGTTGGCAAATGGTTTGTCTCTGATCCTGTTCGGGAATCTCATGCTCCAATACAGAGCCCCTCTGTTAAGCAGGCTGATAGCGTGTGGTGGGGCCACGAGTGTGGTCTCTTGTAATGCTTCTGGCCACCGTCCGGCTCTGCTTTGTTTGGGGGGGGGTTGTATGTACATTTGCAGTAAGCATCTCAAGGTAATTTAGCAGACGCTTTATTCCGGAGCAAGTTACCCTGTCTGTCTCGCTGAGGGACATTTGAATAAAGAAGAAAGCACTTCAAATAGGCAGACAAACCCAGACTGCAGCAGATCATGCTGGACTAGTAACACGGGGAGAAGTGGCCTTCTTCCGTGGGACCCTTTATGGGACATTCATGAATCTAATAGAGCTAATTGACAGGTGTTGCTGGGTGCTGGTGCGTAAATCCCCGCTATCAGTCAGTCAGCATCCAGGTTCCAATTCTGCCTCTTTCATAAAGTGATTATTAGTTTGGATAATAGCATTGACTAGTGATGACATTGAACTGAAGAGTTTAAACTCGCAATTAAATCAGAGTTTAGATCAACAGCCCTCGATTTTCATTTGAGTTTTCTCAAGTACTTTCAAAGTAGGAGAATGCCAGACTGGCCAGAGAGAGGGTTAAGACAAGTCAGTAAAGTTCAGACGCTGAAGTTTGGTCAGTCGAAAGGAGTAGGAATTAAAAAAGGGCTGCATGGTGAAATGCTTTGCTTGATGATCTTACACAGCTGATCTCCACCTGGTTTCAACACACTGCAAACTTGTTGGTTTTGGCTTCAGTTTTGTGATAATGGCACCCTCTTGCTCCAAGATAAACGCTAGTTGGTAGCCATATTTTTTAAGTTAAACCAGAAAGTTTATTAAAAGACACAAAGAAGTTGATTTCCCAAATTGGTGGCAGACAGGTCGTTTGCTATTGCGATATGGACTGTTGTTGAATTTGCACCCGACTGCGTATCCTGAGACAGTAGGCGGTGCCTCGTGGTCCTTTAGCCTGACTGGTGTTTATTATCAAGCTGATTCCTGGCCGTTTATTAACGTGAGCACGACCAATAATATGCCATAAAATGTTGAACAGTGACTCCTTATAGCCCATAATGGGCATGGCGCCTAGATACGTCACAGCAAACCCTCCTTATCTTTATCTCCTTATTTCAGTCCGGCTCTCTCTGTCATGTCTAATGCAACCGTATAAAGACACACACACACACACACACACACACACCCTGAAATGTCTCATCAAAGGACTTGTTGATGCAACGATGGACTCAGGCTATAAAGACGTGTATTTGTACAGTCTAACGTGTGTGTGTGTGTGTGTGTGTGTGTGCGCACTTACAGCGGAAGGACACACACACGTGCCAAGCTGGGTTTGGGTTGCGGCGGGACTCTTCAACTTCCTGGCGTATACCCTGGGTGAGTATCTCTGTGTGTGTGTATACCCTCCTGTGTGTGTGTATACCCTCCTGTGTGTGTGTATACCCTCCTGTGTGTGTGTATACCCTCCTGTGTGTGTGTATATACCCTCCTGTGTGTGTGTATACCCTCCTGTGTGTGTGTATACCCTCCTGTGTGTGTGTGTATACCCTCCTGTGTGTGTGTGTATACCCTCCTGTGTGTGTATATACCCTCCTGTGTGTGTGTATACCCTCCTGTGTGTGTGTATACCCTCCTGTGTGTGTGTGTATACCCTCCTGTGTGTGTGTGTATATACCCTCCTGTGTGTGTGTATATACCCTCCTGTGTGTGTGTGTATATACCCTCCTGTGTGTGTGTATATACCCTCCTGTGTGTGTGTGTGTATATACCCTCCTGTGTGTGTGTATATACCCTCCTGTGTGTGTGTGTGTATATACCCTCCTGTGTGTGTGTATACCCTCCTGTGTGTGTGTGTATACCCTCCTGTGTGTGTGTGTATACCCTCCTGTGTGTGTGTGTATACCCTCCTGTGTGTGTGTGTATACCCTCCTGTGTGTGTGTGTATACCCTCCTGTGTGTGTGTGTATACCCTCCTGTGTGTGTGTATACCCTCCTGTGTGTGTGTGTATACCCTCCTGTGTGTGTGTGTATACCCTCCTGTGTGTGTGTGTATACCCTCCTGTGTGTGTGTATACCCTCCTGTGTGTGTGTGTGTGTATACCCTTCTGTGTGTGTGTGTGTATACTCTCCTGTGTGTGTGTGTGTATACTCTCCTGTGTGTGTGTATACTCTCCTGTGTGTGTGTGTGTGTGTGTATACTCTCCTGTGTGTGTGTGTGTGTGTGTGTGTATACTCTCCTGTGTGTGTGTGTGTATACTCTCCTGTGTGTGTGTGTGTGTGTGTGTATATACCCTCCTGTGTGTGTACCCTCCTGTGTGTGTGTGTGTGTGTGTGTGTGTGTGTGTATACACTTTTCAGTCTGGGTTTTTACTGGTGTGTGTGTGTGTGTGTGTGTGTGTGTGTGTGCACGCCGTGCAGATGGTGTGGATGGTAAGCAGGCGAGGCGTACCAACTCCTCCACTCCACTGGGGGAGCTGTTCGACCACGGCCTGGATAGCTGGGCATGCGTGTTCTTCGTGGCAACAGTCTACTCCATATTTGGGCGTGGGGAGAGCGGTGTGGGCGTGGTCACGTTGTACTACATTCTGTGGGTGGTGCTGTTCTCCTTCATTCTGTCACACTGGGAGAAATACAACACCGGAATTCTGTTTCTGCCCTGGGGCTATGACATCAGCCAAGTGGTGAGGACCAGCATTACACACACGCACACCTCATGCACGCATTCACACACAGCATACACATACCCCCTTATCCTTCTTTACCTTTCTCCCAGACCATCTCTATAATCTACATTGTCACGGCGGTGGTTGGTGTGGAAACTTGGTACGAGCCCATCTGGTGGAACTTCCATTACAGAGACCTCTTCACTTTCATGATCCTCGGTGAGCTCCCATTGGTCTGATTTCTACTGTCTGGGCGACTGTGTGTAGTGTGACTGGTTCTGCTGTGATGTGTTGTTGTTGATGTCATATTCTCATTGGTTGACTGTGATGATGTCACCTCTAGGTTGTTCCTTCACTGTGACGCTTCCCATGAGCCTCTACAACGTCTTCAAGTGAGCACCTCCACCTGTGGAAAACAGTTTTGTAATTTAATAATAGCTCTGTTATAGTCCAACTTGAAGCTTAGGGCCTTTTCACTGGTTTCAACTATTTAGCTGTTCCCTTTTTGGTTTTTCCGAATTTCAAATTAAATTGTTGATTTTGGCTTTGCTTTGTAATTCAATGTGTCTTTCTCTCTCTGTCTTTCAGAGCATCGCGTAATAACTCTCTGAAACACAGCAGTATTTACGAGGCCTTTCTCCCCTTCCTGTCTCCCGTACTCCTGTTTCTCCTGTCCACCGTCTGGGTGATATTCTCCCCGTCAGACATTCTTCAGCAGCAGCCCCGTGTCTTCTACCTTATGGTGGGAACGGCCTTCGCCAACCTCACTGTGAGTCACACACACACACACACAACACACAAAACAAAAACACTTCCACAAGTGTAATTATAACTCTGTGTGTGTGTGTGTGTGTGTGTGTGTGTGTGTGCGCGCGCCTGTGTGTGTGTGTGTATGTGTGTGTCTGCAGTGTAAACTAATTGTGTGTCAGATGAGTAATACTCGTTGCCAACCACTGAGCTGGTTGTTGGTTCCTATGGCGACAGTGGTGTTGTTGGCGGTTACCGGCCTGGTCACTAACGAGACACTGTTGATCTACGCGTGGACAGCTATTGTCATCCTCACACACGTACACTATGGAGTGTCAGTGGTGAGTACAAACACACAACCAACTGTCTATGAAACATGTTAAGTTTGCACGATCAGTTTGCTAGAAGCTGATGCCAATGCAGGCAAGGTAAGAATCTAACGAGCTAGCCTGTTTGTTATGCAAGCAAGGATAGCATAACATGATAACGATAACATTTTAGCTGTTGCTGTTGTGGCCATCTTCAGCCCCTATAGAAAGTCCACAACCCCATCCAATCTTTTTGTTGTCAGTGCCTCAGAGTTTCATGCCTTTGTATTAGTCACTCTCAGTTATCTAAACTCCATAATTTAAGGTGAGTTTGTATAATTTGTTGTGAAATACATTTTTATTTAAAACAATTTAAAACCAAATTATTATAATTGTCTCGGCACCTTTGTAATAACAATATTATATTTGCTCAGGTGTACACAGCTAACTGGCCTTGTGTTCAATTTTGTTAAATTACTCCAGAACAGTATAAAATAATGAGTTTATGTAGGGGCTCCTCTGTTGGGTAGTTAATTTTAAAGCAAAAGCTCAAACATGAATGGCAAGGAGCTTTCAAAAGCATTACAGGACACAGGTGGGGAAAGACCGATTAGGGGAGGAGTAAGTCCTGAATGTCCCTTGTGGCACCAAGACAGAGGTCAAAGGTGTATGGCACCACCCACACCTGCCTAAATAAGGGGGCCCTCAATACTGGAAGGCAGAGCAAGTCGGAGCCTGATCAGAGAAGCTACCAGGAGGCCAATGGCAACTTTGACTGAGCTACAGGGTTTTAAGGGCAAGATTGTTCAAATTGTATATGTATAACTTCCGAGTTCTACCATTTACTCAACAAAAACCACCTGTTTTGATTATGCTAAATACAGGAGATTATATGGCCATGTGGTAAAAGATTGTGGTGTGACAAAATGCAGTTGGAAACTTTTGACCTAAATGCAGTGTTACATTTGGAGATAACCCAACAATGCAAATAACTGAAAGAACACTTTCCCTCCTGTGAAGCATGGTGGTGGCAGCAACATGCTATGGGGATGTTTCACCTCATTTGGGGACTAGGGTCTTGTCAAGATTTAATGGAAAAGGAATGGAGAAATGCATGGAGAAGTGCTTGAAAGATAGCTGAAACTGGGATGGAAGTTCACTTTTCGGCATAACAATGACTTAAAGGACATAGCCCAGTCCGAACCTTGACCTGAATCCAATGGAAAGACCCAACAGGGTTTCGGGTCTCACAAAATACAAACGTGTCTCTATCTAAAAGAAAAACTTAGATTCCACCCATTTCTAAAATATCTGAAACTACTCCACTACAACCGTAATACACATTTTAATTATTGTCAGAAACTGCTTTATATCATTGTAGTGCCTCTCACAAGGGACATGATCATTAAATCACAGCTTGATCGGGGATCAAGGACCTTTTGGCTTGACTTTACAAAATGTGAATTGACTGACACCCACCCCCACCACCCCCCTCCCCCCAGGTCCACCAGCTCAGCAGTCACTTCAACATCTTTGCCTTCTCCCTGAAGAAGCCCAGTGCCGACTGACAGGAAGAGGAGCGAATCGGCTTGACGGCAGCGGAGGTTTAGACCCTCCCACCTCCATCTGAAGCCAACCGACACTTCACTCTCATCACCACCTCCCTCCCTCCCCCACCAAACCACACACACACCCCCCACTAGCCCCCCTCCTGGACAGTGTCAGTTTGGGGGGGGGGTGGTCCTCAGGACTTGAGAGGCCAAACCCCGGGCTCTGGGTTCCGTGGCTGTTGATAGGTTGAGCCGATGAGCCAATGAGATGTTGTTTCCTACGGAAATGTTCTTCAGCCGACAGGACAGGTTCCCAGACCCCGTCCCCACATGCGCACACACACACACACACACACACACACACACACACAGCTTACAGACACATCACACTTGACACTTTACTCTTGAACGGTTTAAACACACAACAACACACTCACCCACATGTATACTCTTATGAATGTACAGGATGTTATTGCCTTGGGGAAATGATGTCTCGGTTAGTTTGACAGACTGCCCCACTCCTGACCTCTCAACCCTGCAGTCTGCCCGTCAGTCGCCGCGTGCCCATTTTATCCAGGGTATGGAAGGCGGAGTCTAAGCTAGGATCTGGTATTTGATTTGAACGACTGAGAGTCTTTATATGGGAACTTTATTATTATTATTATTATTGGGCTTTTTATTTAGAAAGAAATTTGAAGAAATTGATGGTTAATGTAATGGTTATCTGACCCTTGGTGATGATGGTTACCCGTGTTGACTGTGAGGCTGGATCTGGCCAATCAGGGCACTTTGGGAGAGGGACAGAGGGTGAAAACACCCAATCACGGACCTCGCTCAACGTGGGCTCCAGAATGACCCCTGACCTGTGAACAATAGTGACCCCTGACCTCTGCAGCCAGAACTATGACCTCCAGACTCTTCCCACCTCTGAGGTGTCGTCGTGGCAACAGGCCGATTCGCAGTCAAGTTTTTAATTTTTTTTTATTTGCTCTGTGTTCCTTCATCTCTGATAGCTGGGGATGTGTGTTTGTGTGTGTGAGCCTGCGTGCGTTTGCTACCAATGAATGAAGAGTGCGTCTGAAAGCCGTCAGTGGATTAGGCGTACTCTGAGGGTATTGGCGGCCACAGGAGAAACCATGACGACCACGACCACACCCCCAACAACTGTCTGTTAGTCTACCACCTGGTGTACACCTGTCTCTGTCTGTCTGTCTTATGGCGTCCTAAATGACACCCTATTTTTCATCATAATGTGCACTCTTAAGGAGTCTAGGTAGTAGAAGTGCACTACATGGGGAATAGGGCACCTATTGTTTGTTTAACACTGGTTCAATTAGTTCAGATGTCATTTAGACCAAAGGAGGTATCCTGATTGGCCTTTAGTGACATCACAACAATGACGCCATAGATATGTTAACTGGAGGTGTGTGCGCGTGTGTGTGTGTGAGTGTGTGCGTGTGCTTGTTTGTGAGTGTGTACATGTACATTTGTTTGGATGTTAAATTAATGTCTGTATAAATATATCATTATTTTCTTTTGTTTTTTTTTAAGTAAAACTTTAAATAATGGAGATGTGAATCTGGAACTCCTCTGAACGGGACCAGGTTGGGACGAGATCATGTGAACTGGCCTTGTTTCCATGATAGGGCGCTACCAATGATGTGAACTCTGTCAGCCATGTGTCTTTGGCCTAAAGTAGTCCTCCTTGTAAAGATACCGGCCCAATGTCTCGGTACTGGTTATCCTCTATGTAGAGAAACTGGCCCAGTGTCTCTGTACCGGTTATCCTCTATGTAGAGATACCGGGCCAGTGTCTCGGTACCGGTTATCCTCCCTCACTGGAGACAGATGGGTCCAAGTGCCCTGGATCAATCTGCTCGGAGTCTGTCTGTAGAGTTCTTTATTGTAATAGAAGCCTCTGAGTCTGTCATAGGATGTGGTTACTAAACACATTGATAATGATTTTGTGTTGAATGTGTAAAAAAGCAAAACAAAGGCCTGTTTAAATTAATAAAGTTGATTTTTGTTGATCCATTCTACCAGAACACACAGCTTTCCAGTACTGTACCACTAGAGAAGTAGTGTTTCCATGGCTTGGACTGAAGAGGTTTGGAAAGCTGTATTTACCACTTCTGCGCAGATCCTGGTCCTCATACAGATTTGGCCAAATAGCCTCAAAGTGAGAGATTTCTATAACAACCTTGATTTGGTACCAACTAAGAAACTAGTAAATTACACATTAATAGCAACTTAATCACCCCACCCCTTTTTAGTTCGGCAAGCCCAAACCCATGTCGTTCTGTGTTGGGCTTGGCTGAAAATGAGAACTACTTCACAAGCACACGGCAGGGCAATGAAAAAAAAGTCTGCTTTGCACTCTGTGATTGAGGGATTTACAAACCTATGGTTTAATCTTAGCATATGGAATCCCAGGAATGACAAATGTCAGTAAAAGGTTATTTGATGAGTAAATTATTTGAAATGAAAAGTTGTTTTCCTTAGGCTACTATTTTCTCAGGCATAGAACCGTTGAATAATTTATCTGTTAAAATATCAAATTTTCCTCGTGTCATATTATAATTAGGAGGGTGTGTCTAAACTACCTGGGCAGTATCTGATACACCATTGGCTAAGCAAAAACACTGGACTACTACTGTACAGACTCCTGGGACTACCACTACCATAATCAGCCACTAGATGTCCGTGAGATTACTATTAGATCTAGCTATAGTTAAGCTAGATAGCTAGCTATATAATTTTACTTTTAACCGTTGTCTTATTGTGATTGTTTGGTAGCCACAATGGCGTCATACGCTCATTGTAACAGGTGTACGTGTTTTTGGCGGAGTAAAGAGACTAAAGCCAATATCAGAGCATCTATCGGAACATCATTAGCTACCCCTTCAAGGACACGGTGTTACCGTGGTAACGGCGACAACAGTACTTGAGTCGGCGGGAGAATTTCTTCTGCTGCGCTGCAACTCGTTACTTGAAGCAGACTAGCAGTTGTAGTTTAAACTCAAACTAACGTTTAATACCTCCGTTATTTCATTAAATTATGTCAACATCGCGGTAACACTCCGATATTTTCGGGTAAAATATATCCCTGTTCTACTTCGGTGGGCTAGCTACACAAACATTCGCCCGATGTTGCTAGCATAGTTGAGTACAGTTTTTGAGAGAAATGTCAAATAGTCCAGATAGAGGACTAGATCAAATAAACCGGTACTTTGTGTGCTGTGTGTCAAAACGTGAACATGCGTCGCTTTAAGACGCGTCTGACTAATGTACATTGCAACCATAGACTGTATAAATAATGGACGACGCCCTTTCGCTCTTTTCCATTGGTGAAAAATGAAGCCACCAGTGTCCTGATACGGCGCTGACATCTTGGACTTGCGTCTGCGCAGATAGCGATCTTGGGACCAGTTCTGCGCAGTAGTTATGCGCAGTAGCGAGAAGGAAGTAAAGCCGTAAAGCCGCGAAATCAACGGCCCCACCCCTGTGCCCCGCCCTCACTCTCCCTCGCAGAATGCGCATACCGTAATCAATCGCAAGTCCAAGTACAGTACAACCTTTGCTTGTTAAACCTAGACGATATGTTATAGCCTAACTTACATCATGTTTAACCTTAATTTAGAATAGGCCTAATACAAAAATAATTGGTAACTTCTAGCTAACGATCACCTGCTAGCTATTAACATGGCTATTAACGAGGCTTGTTGTCTTTTAGCTAACGTTAGCTAGCCCATTACATTTATTTACTAATTAAATAGCTTATAAATTTAACTTACCAAAATAAATTCAAAGATCGATTGGAAATGCCAGATAGGTTAGCACAATGTACTGCAGAACAACCCATTATGTCCGTGTGAAATTATATCAATTATAGAAATTTAGAGATTAAATGTAAAGTTCCAATCTCCTCAGTCCTCTGAAGATTCAGTGGCTCCTTGGCTCAGATAGCTGTCAATCACGGCTGTGAATCACGACGTCACACCACCGTTTTTAGAGCATTAAATAACTAACTAAAAACAAACTTATTTTAAAAACAAACTCTTGAATTTACATTAGCGTGATACAAACTACAGTAAATGACAGAAACCAGCTTCGGAAAAAATATATTTGAAGGGTAATTTAATTGTTTAGTTGGTCTCGCGTCCCATTGAATAACATGGGGAGGGCGGGGTTTATGACCTATACTGGGCGATCGAGACGTTTTGGCGTCACTTTTCAGGGCTTGTGCGGCACGCTTGATTGCAACAGCTGGAGACTGGATATGACGATAAAAACGTGTCTCGATTGCTCTAGTCTGTAACTTGCATTGACTGCTAGATACAACCAATATCCCCTTGCTTTAGATACACCCTTCTAATATGACGCGAGGAAATAATTGATAAATTATTCAAATGTTCTGAAAAAATTGTTGATAAATATAAAGGTCGAGTAAATAAATGGAAGAGTACTTTTTGGGGGGGCATATAGTCGGCAAAGGAAATGATTGAACTCTGTATTTCACTATCCTTTTAAATAGTGTACTCATCAAATAACCTTTTACTGACATGTGTCATTCCTGTGATTCCATATTGATGGGTGGGGTCCCTGGTTTGGTGGATGCAAGTCCGTTGGTCAAAGAAAGGTTGAAGCACCTTGTAAATATGGGGCGAATTCATTATTGGGGCAGAATTTTACTTTGGAAAAAAAGTATTACTTTTAAAAAGCCAACATATAATTTTTACTACAAACTGTCAAAATTAAGATCTGAATGGATGTGGTTGACTATGAATACGTTTAAAACATCTGGTTTCTACTCTGGCTATTTTGTTGATTGATTTACATTTGGTAAATAGAAAAAAAAACCACGGACATCCTAGTTTTCTCTGCCTTGGGCCATGATCATTCCCAAATATTTTTTCTGGCCATTAATGAGATTTGTGCACATATTTGCTTGAACATGGCCCAAGGAGCAAACTTCTCATCATGTTTCATATGTGCTTCAGCAACGAATGTTTTGAATATGAGTCTTTTCTGGACTCTCCATTGGGCAATAGAAAACAAGAAAAGATTCGCTATTAACAAAATAAATGACCCCTCCCTACAATCTATAAGTGGTATTTGTAAATATTGTCCATTGAGAGCTAACACGGCTGCCAGCGTGTGTTCTGTCCGAGTGATAATACAGAAACCAGAATAAAATCATGTGTTTAACTGGGGGCGTAACCATAGTAATACGGCGCCGGGTATATTACCACTGGTGTCCACCAGCTGGCAGCAGATACCCTCTAGATTGTAGAGTAGAAAGTAGGATGTCTGAAATGCTATTTATAAATAAACATTTCAGAAGTTATAGCTACGATATATAAATCCATATAGTAATTCCTATGCATAATTTATTTTAAACAATGTCCTCCTGTTTCTTAAATCAACCATTTAAGTTCACAGCTTTAAGTGGCAATTTTGCGTTGTTTAAAAATATACATACATTCTGGATCTAGTTGCTATGTTAACAGATTTAGTTAGGTGTAAATGGTAGTAGACTTTTCAAGTTATTATGCAGCGTTTTTAATTCATCACTTGATGCCCACTTTGCCAAAGCTCTTTAGGAGTGTTCAGTGGTTGTGACCAGATGATAAAAATACAATTGTATTTACTTCAGTGCTAGAACAAAGCTTGAGGTAATAGGTCATGATTAGACACATCAAGCTCCTCCACAAGGTCCTAAAAAAACCAAAAGAAAAAAGCAAACATAAAAAATATTTCTGAAAATGGGCAGAATGAAAGGAATGAAGAGATTAAAAACACAATGATGCTCTGCCCATTATACTCATTATGGCAATTGAAGAAGGTGTGGCTGTGTGGCTGCAAACCTACTGCACAGCCAATCAGGAGCTGCCACTGCAAAAGAAGTAAACCCTTAAACTTAACTGAAAAATGCTGGAGTGTGTGGGTGCTCCAGGGAATTAGCAGGTGTTGATGTTGATTTGACCAGTCTGACAGTTAATCAGACACATCATCAATTAAACAGTTAGTGTCTGGCTCCTCGTCCTCTGTGTATTTTCTGTGTGTGTGTGTATATGTGTGTTTGTGTATATGTGTGTGTGTGTGTGTGTCTGTGTGGCTCCAGTGTCAGTCGGTCAGCGTCGGGCGTTTTGTGAGCGGCTGACCCCGAGCCCCGTCCAGCTCCCCTGCAACGTTACTGTATAATACATAACCCTCATTAGAAACCTGACACACGCGGAGCGTTTGTGTGTGTGCACGTTTAATCCCTGTGAAGTCTTAAGATCCGGAGGGCAGATCTCTCATCAGATCTCAGCTCACACAAACCCCGGTTGGGTTGGTCAGGATAATCGCTACAGTTTTGTGTGTCCAACTGTATCCATGGATACTCTGGAGTTAATCATCAATTACCAACTCACCTGAACTGCTCTCAGTGCAACACATTAGACTGACATGGAAAGAGACAGAGTGTGTGTGTGTGTGTGTGTGGAGGGGGGGGGGGCTTCCCATCCCTCAGGACAGACAAGTTTAGGCTTGTCCTGCTAAAGACTATCGCTAACTTAACCAGCGTATCAGTTACATCACCCCGAAAAAAAATCCTGGACTCATTCCCAACTTGGCGTACTCTCATTAATCAGTCCGCTAACGCCCTGTGAGGACTGCTGAGCCACTGAAAGCACTGGCAACAATGAGTCCTAAACGGTGCAAAAGTGGGGAAGCGGCCCTGAAATACTTTCTTGTGAATGTTTAACTTGTGGTGTCATGCTGCAGCTGGATTGCGGTCTGCGCGGTGTGTCACGGGTATGCTGGTGAGCTCTGCCCTGCGCGTTCCGTGGTGGCTAGCATGGAGCTAGGTGCTAATCAGCCAATGTTCACCACTGTGGGCAGCAGGGGGGTTGGGCTAACACCGTGCTAGCAGACCTATCCAACGCAGTTTGTTTGAGGTGTTCATGTCCCCTGGAATGTGTGGGTTAGTTTGGGTTGGCCGTGTGACCTCTGACCCCTGGTTTTCTTTGTCTACATCCCAAATTGCAACCCAAACCCGTTCCCTAACTCTGTTTACTCAAACAATTTCCTATGACATATTCCCTAACCCCATTCCCTAAGCGGTATTTAGTTAGTAGGCCTCAGAGTGGACCTGTCAATCACTATGACCTCATAGTGACCCCTCCTCAATGATACTACATCTCTCCTCCTGACCCAGAAATCTGTGTTCTCTACCCATTAGCGTTACACCTAACCCTTATGTAACCTTTACCATAGGTTCAATAATCAAATCTTTCTGCCTAAACTCAACATAGCCTTTATGCCTAAACTTATGAACAGATGGAGGACGTATGCCAATTGGTTTGTCCCACCCAGCTATCTTAAAGACGAATGCTCTGAAGTCGCTCAGGATAATGATTGAAATATAAGTTGTTAATATTTCATTTTGGTAATTTCTCTGTATCAATAATTTGAACTCATTTTTTGACTGTCCGAGACCCAAAGTATGTAAGGCTATGAGGCTTTCTGACAAAAAACATCAACTGAACAGAATAAAACTGACGTTTCATTTCACGACATTTCTTCCTGGAGGTTTTTCGCACTGAACTGAATTCAACGTTTACTAGTTGAGGGGTTTAGCTGGTTTGTTTATTTGGGTGGTTGGTTGTTTTGTTTGTGTAAGACTGAGTCAAAAATTAATACATGGTTACCGTGGCGTCCGCGTTACAAGAAGGCTGTATCCATGGTTACATCTGTGAATGAGTCATTCATAATTGATTCAGTTTCCATACCTGGACTGCCACCATATTGTACATGGCCGTTTCCACTACCTTTTACCAGTCATCAACATTTGAATGTGTGTGTGTGTTAGTATTTGGTTACTTATCTGTGTGTTTTTGCATGTGTGTGAGAGGTTGTCAGAAATGCTGGTTCATATTATTGGTAAGCAGCTGCAGTAACAGCGGATCAAGTACAGCCAGTGAATAATTGAAGAGCTCTTCAGCGTCACGAAACAGCAACCAGATTCCCTGTAGTCCTCTATACCTTGATAAGCTAATTAGTTGTTAATACCTCTGAACTAATTTTTTTCCTCCATACATCTGTACTAGCTGTTGGTACTCTATGGTAGCTTTTAGTTTTGTATACTAGCTATTAGTCCTTTGTACTAGCTGTTAGTCCTCCATACATTTATATTAATGGTTATACATCTATATTACCAGTTAGCCCTCTATACATGCAGTGGAGAGAACAAGTATTTGATACACTGCCGATTGTGCAGGTTTTCCTACTTACAAAGCATGTAGAGGTCTGTCATTTTTGTCATTTTTATCATAGGTACTCTTCAACTGTGAGTGATGGAATCGAAAACAAAAATCCCGAAAATCACTTTGTATGATTTTTAAATAATTAATTTGCATTCTATAGCATGACATAAGTATTTGATCACCCACCAACCAGTAAGAATTCCGGCTCTCTCAGACCTGTTAGTTTTTCTTTAAGAAGCCCTCCTGTACTCCACTCATTTCCTGTATTAACTGCACCTGTTTAAACTTGTTACCTGTATAAAAGACACATGTCCACACACTCAATGAAACAATGACCAAGACCAGAGAGCTGTGTAAGGACATCAGGGATAAAATTGTAGACCTGCACAAGGCTGGGATGGGCTACAGGACAATAGGCAAGCAGCTTGGTGAGAAGGCAACAACTGTTGGCGCAATTATTAGAAAATGGAAGAAGTTAAAGATGACGGTCAATCTCCCGCGTTCTGGGGCTCCATGCAAGATCTCACCTCGTGGGGCATCAATGATCATGAGGAAGGTGAGGGATCAGCCCAGAACTACACGGCTGGACCTGGTCAATGACCTGAAGAGAGCTGGGACCACTGTCTCAAAGAAAACCATTAGTAACACACTACGCTGTCATGGATTAAAATCCTGCAGCGCATGCAAGGCACGTCTGAAGTTTGCCAATGACCATCTGGATGATCCAGAGGAGGAATGGGAGAAGGTCATGTGGTCTGATGAGACAAAAATACAGCTTTTTGGACTAAACTCCACTCGCCGTGTTTGGAGGAAGAAGAAGGATGAATACAACCCCAAGAACACCATCCCAACCGTGAAGCATGGAGGTGGAAACATCATTCTTTGGGGATGCTTTTCTGCAAAGGGGACAGGATGACTGCACCGTATTGAGGGGAGGCTGGATGGGGCCATGTATCGTGAGATCTTGGCCAACAACCTCCTTGCCACAGTAAGAGCATTGAAGATGGGTCGTGGCTGGGTCTTCCAGCATGACAATGACCTGAAACACACAGCCAGGGCAACTAAGGAGTGGCTCCATAAGAAGCATCTCAAGGTCCTGGAGTGGCCTAGCCAGTCTCCAGACCTGAACCCAATAGAAAATCTTTGGAGGGAGCTGAAAGTCCGTATTGCTCAGCAACAGCCCTGAAAGGTCTGTATGGAGGAGTGGGCCAAAATCCCTGCTGCAGTGTGTGCAAACCTGGTCAAGAACTCCAGGATTTGTATGATCTCTGTAATTGCAAACAAAGGTTTCTGTACCAAATATTAAGTTCTGCTTTTCTGATGTATCAAATACTTATGTGATGCAATAAAATGCTAATTAATTACTTACAATGTGATTTTCAGGATCTTTTTTTTAGATTGTGTCACTCACAGTTGAAGAGTACCTATGATAAAAACTACAGACTTCTACATGCTTTGTAAGTGGGGAAACCTGCAAAATCGGCAGTGTATCAAATACTTGTTCTCCTCACTGTATATAACCAACAATATAGATGTATCGCCCTCAATACATCTATATTAGTGGGTTAGCCCTCTATACATCTATATTATTGGGTTAGTCCTCTATACATCTATATTATTGGGTTAGTCCTCTATACATCTATATTATTGGGTTAGTCCTCTATACATCTATATTAACGGTTAGCCCTCTATACATCTATATTATTGGGTTAGTCCTCTTTACATCTATATTAGTGGTTAGTCCTCTATACATCTATATTAGTGGTTAGTCCTCTATACATCTATATTAGTGGGTTAGTCCTCTATACATCTAGATTATTGGGTTAGTCCTCTTTACATCTATATTAGTGGTTAGTCCTCTATACATCTATATTAGTGTTTAGTCCTCTATACATCTATATAGGTGGGTTAGTCCTCTATACATCTATATTAACGGTTAGCCCTCTATACATCTATATTATTGGGTTAGTCCTCTTTACATCTATATTAGTGGGTTAGTCCTCTATACATCTATATTACTGGGTTAGTCCTCTATACATCTATACTATTGGGTTAGTCCTCTATACATCTATATTAATGGTTAGCCCTCTATACATCTATATTAGTGGGTTAGTCCTCTTTACATCTATATTAGTGGGTTAGTCCTCTATACATCTATATTATTGGTTTAGTCCTCTATACATCTATTTTAGTGGGTTAGTCCTCTATACATCTACAGTGGATATAAAAATTCTACACACCCCTGTGAAAATGGCAGGTTCTTGTGATGTAAAAGAATGAGACAAAGAGAAATCATGTTAGAACTTTTTCCACTTTTAATTTGACCCATGATGTGAACAATTCAATTGAAAAACAAACTGAAATCTTCGAGGGGGAAAAATGAAAAATAAAAACCTTACAATAACCTGGTTGCATAAGTGTGCACATCCTGTTATAACTGGGGATGTGGCTGTGTTCAGAATTAACCAATCATATTCAAACTAATGTTAAATAGAAGTCATTACACACCTGCCATCATTTAAAGTGACTCTGATTAATCACAAATAAAGTTCAGCTTTTCTTGTAGGATTTTCCTGACATTCTCTTAGTTGCATCTCAGAGCAAAAGCCATGGTCCGCAGAGAGCTTCCAAAGCATCAGAGGGATCTCATTGTTAAAAGATATCAGTCAGGAGAAGGGTACAAAATAATCTCCAAAGCATTAGACATACCATGGAACACTGTGAAGACAGTCATCATCAAGTGGAGAAAATATGGCAAAACAGAGACATTACCAAGAACTGGATGTCCCTCCAAAATTGATGAAAAGAAAAGAAGAAAACTGGTCAGGGAGGCTTCCAAGAGGCCTACAGCAACATTAAAGGAACTG